>NC_052504.1:66788382-66890882 GCF_014356525.2 Nilaparvata lugens | reverse complement strand
TTTTTCGATTTGTATATCATCAATCTATCAAAATGAAAAAGTTTTCTCAGGAAAACATTTTTTTTCTGCTTTTTGAGATATGAGCGCCTTAAGTTTAATTTTTTGGGACAGTACATTTCAAATTCGGTAAGAGATGAATCCATGAGATTTAGAGGATAGGTTCTTCATGGTGTTGATCTAGTAAAACAATTTTTTTTTAATATCAATTTTTAAGATAGTTATTCAATTTACTAAAAATAACCAAAAATAGCTTTGGTTGATTAATTTTTGGTAAATCGAATAACTTTTTCAAAAATTGATATTTTTAGAAAATTTTTGTTCTACTAGATCAACGATACCATGAAGAATCCATCCAAGAAATCTCATGGATTTATATAGTACCGAATTTGAAATGTTCTGTCCCAAAGAACATGAGGCGTTGCATCATTCAGTCTGCTAGTGCTACCCGGTCGTGGGTTTGAATCTCGCCGGTAGACATGTTTGATCATTTCATCAAATCATATAATATATATATTTCTCTACGACCACGATATAATGTGTGCATCACAACTACATCACTCCCATAACAGGGGCGGTTTCCGCAATGGATTTTCAAAACTATACTATTAGTCCAGTCAAGGAAAGGTTGTAGAGAGAAAAGTTTGGAAGGCAATGTTCAACCCCGCAGTTCTGTTACCCCGCAGAGTAGGAAAGAGGTAAACATAACAAAAGTCCCCACCCCTACCCCCTGTGCTAAGGGGGTGGGTTTGGTTCAAAGGTACCATTTTTTTCTCCCATTTTTTTGTAACTCGAAGACTATGTATCTTATGGACATAACTTTTCTTTACAACATTGAAGCTCATTGGTTTCAATCACATAATTTTTTACAATATTCATCTCAAAACCTTTTTCTATATCTTCTATGGATTTTGAGATAGCCGTTCTTGAAGGTGTGACATTTTTGAAAAAACACGTTTGCCTTCAATTTTGCTATTTTTCTCTTATAAATTTTTAAAATTATTGGAAAAAATCCATGCAGCTTATAAGCTTATAGAGCATTGAATTCTCTTCAATTTGATGTATAATTTTACATTTTTACGCATTTCCCCACGAATGTTGCAGCAGCTCTAGTGTTGAGTGTGAAATCTTCAGTTTTGCAACAATAGACCAAGAGACAAAGGAATTTGGAGGGAATTTTTTAAACACATTTTTTTTTACTTTGCATCTTTGTTTGGACTAGTTAGGACGAGAGCATATCAAAAGTCCCCATCCCTACCTCATGTGCTAAGGGAATGAGGGTGGTTTAAAAGTTGAATTTTTTAGTTATTTTTTATTGTAATATGATTATAATGTTTTATAGCAATGAATGAAATGAAATTTTATATGCTTCCACGCTCATATCTAGGAAACAATGCGTTCAACCGACATGACTAACCATTCAAACATGAAGCTTGATAAATTCTCCACAATTTTTGTTGAGTGGTGTTTTGTGATATTTCCAACCAACCACCCCCCCCCCCAGCAATTACAAAATCATGGCTTCGCTACTGGATGAAGAAGATTCATTCCCTTAAATGTTATTATGGAACAAATGTGATTAATTTAATATTGATTGGGTTCTAGAAGTATTACACAATTTTATCTCATCATTAATTACTTCATACTGTAATGGAAAGTTGTGGGTTGCACTTGGAATTTAAGAGCTAGAGCAGATTGTATGAGAACAGTAGACGGATCAATAAGGAAAATAGTACGGGGCAACGAAATTTGCGCAAGGGTTGGAGAGGTGGTCAGTAGAGGGGGGTGGAAGCTATGCCGGTGCCGGTCTGGCGTTAGCGCATTGGGGTAGGTTGAGGGTTGGGGATCGGTACTCCCTGGCCCCCTCCCCCCTTGCAGTGAGCACGTCATTTTCTCAGCAGTGGAAAATCCGCCGCCCATTCTGGGAGTCGCTCCTTTCATGCATTGGTGTATTCCCTCTGTGATCATCGTATTGTCCTCTCATCTGACTTTGACCAATTCATTGCAGTCTCCCTATTCTTTAGCATAGCTGAAGAATACAGGAGCTATTGAGCTTTTTATTTTGATCAATAGCAGTGAACAATGAATAGCTAAAAAATAGGAACATTTTATTTCAACCTCTGTTTCATCGGATTCTACTATTGTGAAGAGTGAAGAGACATAGAGGTGTAATTCTATCAACTAATATTACTCAAGAAAGAACTACTTATGCCGCCGGTACATAGTACAGGTGAGAATAAAACATACTCTTTTTCATGTTTCTTATCATTTTCAATGCTTTTTTACAATGCAAATATGTACTATGCACTATGATATGTTTCATAAATGCTTCCAATAAATAAAATACAGTAGAACTTCAAGATCCCCAAAACGGAAATATATATATTGTTCTGAACTCCAATCATTTGAACTTCGCTTATCTGAATTGCTTTTGGAAGAAAGTAGGCATACTTTACGCGAATTTTATTCAAGGACATTAACACTGTGTGTCATTGATTTTTTTATCAAAGTGGAGTAGATATAAATAATCAACACAGAAAATATTCAAACAATTATAGGCTACTATCAAAATATTTTCCATGTAGCCCTTATATCCACATCAATACTTTTATTCGATCCAGACATGTATATATGAAAAAGATACAGAGATACAGATTATCTATTATAATAAAGGAAAGAATTGGCTTATATACACGTAAGGAAATTCAAGAATGACGCATCATTACGTCTGAATGGACTGATTAACTTGAAAGTTCGCTTATTGACTCTTCATTTACTGAGGATGGTTATAGGACTATTTTAATTTCTTCAATATTTCAGTTTGTCAAGTTAGTCAAGTTTCCAGTTTGTCATGTTTTCAATTAGACCCTTGCGGAGCACGGGTTACCTGCTAGTGTGTTACATTTTTATTTCTTGTCAGTCCTCCAGTACGGTATCATATTTGTATGTTTATCCTCAGCACATCCTCACCTCAGCTATCGATTTTCCCAACAAACTATCATTTATTAATGGATTCTGAGTGAACTCTGCTACTGCTTACTATACAATGATAGTTCAATGTTCAATTTTATTGTCGACTAAAGCTAGTAGGCAGCACACAGCACACAATGCATGCATGCTGCCAAATCAATGAATCAATCAATCCTCCACAATGCATTCATGCTGCCAAATCAATGAATCAATCAATCCTCCGCACATTGTTGTAATGGGCAATGGCAGAGGCTGCCTGCAAAACATCATACATCATTATGAAATATTGAACACTACTATTTTCAAAGTGTAGTGAATGAGCTCCCCATTTCTTAAGAATCACGCTCTATGCATCATAGATTTTCAAGCTGTGTCCTGTGTTGTCGTTGTGTTTGAATTACTAGCAAATGTGGGTTTCAACCGGTGATAACTCTTGCGCCTATTGCTTAGAACTATGATAAAGTTCAACGATGAAGGTGGGCTAGGGCTATTCATTTACCACAAGAGTTTGTCTGAATGGAGATAAAGATATCAAGCAGAATTGAACATCAGAATATTAGGTAACCTGCTGTATCAATACATAGGAAATAATAGTCTCAAAATAGTTATTAATTTTTAATTATGTCCTCAAGAAGAGCTATGGCTGACAAATCAATAAATGTATTCCAATAAACAACGATTGAAAGAATAAAAAAACAGATTAGTTATTTTAAATGAAAGGAACACTTCTATTGAGTAGCCTAGGCTACGACATGGGAATTACACAAAACTATCCGCCTTTTTTTGGCTCTTATTTATAAATAGCTCTTTCAAAGATGAAGCTCGATTACTATTTCAAATGAGAATCCCATCCACAATGAAACTGTACCTACTGTACCCTATTTATTGGTATTTGGGAATAATATTGATTGTTGTAATAGCTTATAAACATAGTGAAGGATATATGTAATAATTTTATAGATGTGTCAAGATATCTAAAAATACTCTATGGAGCTAAAACCTGCATGAAATCGAATTGTTGATAGGTTTCATATGTGTTTTTCTGAACGGAAAGGAGAAGACTAAAATAGACTTATTTGATTGAAGTTTGAGGTGCTGACTTTCTGGGAAGAAGTGAGTAGTGAATACGATTCTTTTGAAAGCTCTTTGTTTTTGAACGGAAGTTCTTTATCATTGTTGTACGGAAACATTTTTCTCACAGGGAAAATTATATCACCACAAATATAAATAATCTGTTTGGCGAGATAAAGGAGCATGTAATTCAACTCTTTTCTCTGAGAAAATAACTGTATTCACTCCATACTCACCGCACTTAACTGATATAAGGTATTCTATAATTATAACAGTCCGGAAAGTACAGTTTCAATTCAGAGAGTGTATATTGTAATAATATTCAATACTCTCTGAATTCATTTTCATAATCTGAATTCATTACATTCTATATTCCTTGTTTCAATTCGAACAGAAACAATCTTTTCGAATATAAAATAAATTTCAATAGAACTTACAAGAGAGCACACAGAGCGAAGTATATTATTTCACATTGAAAATGAACGACTGAAAAACGTTTCAAATGATATTTTCAAAATTATCATTTACAAAGGTGTTAAAGAATTTTGAAAGTGAGTGTGGCAATTGAATTGAGAGAATATTAAGTTATTAATATTCAGCGTCCTACTTATAAAAAGCTTTATGTCTGACCCGAGTGGAAATGTAAAAGTGGAAAGAGGAAGTTAATTGCTTGATTGTTCCAGATTGAAGCAATAATGTTCGAGAGATGGTCTAAAATTAATCTCTAGTCAACATTGCTTTTCGCTTGCTAAGCTACTTGCCAATTCTTCGTCTGGAGTTTTTTCAGTGTACTAAATGAGCCAAAATTGCAATTCAGAAGCAGAATGTTTGCCGCATGGCACCTACTGCTATTGTGGACTATTTTTGAACCAACATGCCAAGTTTCCATTTCTCCCCTTCTTTCCCATGTTAGTTTCAAAAGTCTCCCACATGATATTGCTGCTGTCAGCTCTCATACAATCTAACAGTGAAGCTCATCCAAACTTCACTTACATTGAGCCAAGCAACGAGTTCGATTCGAATATAAAAAAAACATTTTTTATTCATTTGGTTGAAAATGTTGTGATCTGATACCTACTCATTTTCTCATCAAAGAATCTCCCAGTTGAGGATACTGGTGAGCGAAGGCCTACAAAAATAGAGAAGTAGCAGGTTTATTGAATTTCAAATGGTCAAACAACTTTTCTTGAGACCATCTCAACAACCGGTCAAAAAATGGTCAGTAAATAATATTGTTTCAGAGTTTCCATTTTTTTTTTTTTTTTTTTGTGAACTTACTATCATCTGAGCATCACTGCAACTAGGCTTCGCTTTCAAATGTACGGTACATAATAGAGTCTTGTGACAAAGACAAGTATAGGCTACTATCAACTATGATTTATTTGTTTTCACACTTTTACAGTCAATAAGCTTTGTTTACCAATGGACAAACTTTGAGAAGCTTTGTTTTCTAAACAGATGACGTCAATTCACTTCAATATCTATCTCCACTAGCTGTTACTGCTACATAAACTGCATCCACATTATGTGTGCTATAATAGCCACCTCTAATACTGTATTAGAGGTGGCTATGGTGCTACTTGTGCAATCACTCAATCATAAGCATAAATGGAAAGAATCTTCATAAATCTGTTAAATAGTATTTTTCACATGATCATCTTGAGCTACTTATTTTTTAATTTTTAAAGATCCTTTGATAATTCTCTCACTGGAAATAGTGGCTCAACTAGCTTCAGGATATTCTTCAATTTCATACCAAAGTGCATACTAATAATACGCTACCGTATGATCACAGTATTTCCGATTTAAAGATCAAAGATTAATTTATTGTGATACATTCTGTGATTCATTTAGAGTATAAAATCAACCTTCAAAATTAAAAGTTTTAAATCATCATTTCTGAACCGAAAATCAAGTGACGAAGCAGTGTGTGATTATATAACCTTATCTTTTGGACAACATTAACATTTTATCAAAATTTTTGGAGAGAAATAGTACAGCTTAGCCTAGTTTTTCCTCCAATGTCATAATTGTATTATGATTATAGTATTTATACAATAAATAAAAAAATAATCTCTTTGCAAGACCTTTTCTTTGCAAAACCTGAACTGAAAATCTTAATAGCGAATAACGCATGGAAAAACGGGGAAAACCGAACTTTTTTGAAGAACAGTTTTTGTTTGTCTTTTACAAGAATATTGTGAGATTTCTCAGGATAACAATGATCTGCTACGATCAAGTCGCATTTGAACGACGACAATAATAGAATAGATTGCATGGTAAGATTATAAAACACCTCTAGGCATATAGCCTTGGACACAATCGTCACGCTATATCAAATGGAACTAAATAAGGTATTTGCAACGAGAATTGAAGTAAATAGTACGATTTCATGCAGACTTCGAAAGACTAGATTTGTTCACCATTTTTATCAATGAAATCACGTGCCAATTTTATCACTTTTCAATCAAAAGGTTCATCAGTGAAGCTACAGTATTCATCTATTAGTGATGAAAACAATAGGTACTGCTCTTGCTGCGTTTTCTACGAATAATTCCACTTCCATGAATAAGTCATCGGGAATGCCCGGATCAAAAAACATTTAGTTTTCCATTGGTAATGAAGTTTTTATTTTACTATGGAGGCGTTTGATCTTTGTTGTATTTGAACTCGATTTCTCATCCTGGTTCCTCGCTTCATATTTCAGAGATTTTTGGTAGAAAAGTCCGTTTGTTTTTCAATACCACAATTAGATAAGAATTTTTTTATATTAACCAATTGCACATTTCGCGTCTAAAACTCGAATTCTTTTGAAAGGTATGTGGCGAGAATGGCGATCATATTCCATTGAACAATAATTTCTCCAACAGAATATGCATTTCTTTTCAGTATAATTCAACCACAAACTTTAATATTATTATAAGTATTATTCGATTCATACGTAGGCCTTGTTACTTTAGTTTGGATTTTTACTGCATGAGATACTCGTCGTATTATTGAACAATAATCGATATTTCAATCAATATTAATTACAAACATAATAAAGTATATAGACTACGGGAGGAGGAAAATTGGGGAAATCTCTCTCCAATTTACATTACGGAAAACTGAATTGGAATAATCGAAATTGTTTGTTCAGAAATAATGAGACGTGTATCAATTTCACTACATTTTTATACCATCAAAAATAAAAATCAACTTGAAAAAATTCGAGGGGACTATTAACTGGATTTTATTAATCAATATAATAGCCTACGGTATATGATTGTCGGTAGTGATTAATAATTTATTAAAGAGAAAAATTGAAGATAGGTAATTTGAGAAACGCATATTATAGTTGATAAACAACTCGTAATATGTTGTGCGACCCTGGCATTGCTAGCACCAGACAACAACAACACCATCTACTCACCACAACAACAATGTGAGTCTATTAAAAATCGGATTACTTTGGTAGTAGTGGTGGGTGAGATGAGAGTTTGTTTACACCAATGCCGAATGGGTTGCGTCGTTATGTCAGGTCCAACGATGAGGTGATGTATGTGACGTCATCTGCAAGTAAACACGGCGCGATCAAGTGAGAGTCGCTATTGGCTGATTATTGAGAGGCACGTCATTTCAAGGCTCGAATCTCAAGCCGACGGTCTCTCAAACTCAAGCTCAAACATTCAGTAGCTCAGTACGCGTCCAACAGTCGTTTCTGTAGGTTGGTTTGGTACCAAGCTCAATCCAAAATAATTGTGTATCAGTTATCGCCGCCAACAATAATTGTTATGTGGTAATACTGACATATAGTGTTGATTGGATATTTGAAAACAAAGAGAAGGCGTCTCTCAATAATACTGTGCAATAATCACTCAACAACTCAATTGAGTCGAGTTGCTTCTATAACTTTGAAAACAGCGAGTTAATAACAGCTATAATATTGTGAAGTGACTAATCGCAGCAAATTCCAATTCCAATGACTATTGGAAAATGTGTTGCTCGGGTTCATTGACACTGCAGTTGAATTTTCTCTAGTGTTAATTTGTTAGGAAGTTGGAATTTCAGTTCTGGAAAGAACTACCTCTTTATCATCGAGAAGTGTGTAATGGTGAGTAAACACAAAGATTGTAGTTTTATCATTAAAGAATATTTGTTTGTACATCATTAAAATGGGTATTGATTGGCAAATAGTGTCTGGATATATATTACATAGGCCATATTCAAAATAATGTAAGAACCATTAGATTCTCCATCAAAACATTAAAATGTTGATTACCGGCAATCAATAATTTCATGAAATGAGCTCAATATAAAATTTGAAAATGCCTCAGGCAAGTGAATAATATTATTGTTTTTCCAGTAGAAATTATGACCGCATGTCGATGATAATGAATAATCCATAGTTATAATCTGTTTCAAGAAACTTACATCTTCAATCAATCCCATTATGATTTCCAATCATTGAAATGTCTCTGTTTTCTTGGTCGCATATAGTTTGATAATAAAATTTCAAATTCTGAGATGATTTGAAAATATTTGATTGCATGAAACATCAGAAATGAGATCTGGTATAGCATAGTAGCCGGAGGAAATCTACAGAGTAATATTGTCAAATATGTGCTGTAGCTGTCTCTTTGTTAAGACGAGGCAATCTCACTAGGCCTAGCCTACCTCTTGTCATGATAGCTCATAACTGGGTAGTTATAAATGGTCTGGTACTTCGAACTGAAAAATGTCACGATAAACTCAATCTTCATTTAAACCCATGTTAATTGTCACGTAGAATTCCAACACTAGAGATAAAAGCATACAGAGTACAGTTGATAGCTTCTTTCCTTCTAACAGTGGACTCACTATGTTTATTGTAGTTCACTTCTGATTCATCCAATGATCTTTTGAAACAAAGACTCTCAGTATTTCATTTGTAATCTTTCACGATAGACGACTATAAAATCAAATAGAATTGAAATATTACAATATATAACACCTAGACTGCATTTTTATATTGTTTTCTGCTACTATGGTTGCAACATGGTAGCTAATGTGATAGCACTCACTCACTCTCCGTCTTTTTCTCTCCCAAACACTCTTTCTCTTTCTCTCTCACACACTCTTTCTCAAGCTCTCTCTTTTAAATCATTTATCTCCCTTCTATAATTTCTTATTTTTCTCTCTCAAGCTCTCTTTTATCTGTCTTCCCCCCTCACAAACTCTCTATCTCTCTCGCTTTCTCTCTCTCTCTCTCTCTCTCTCTCTCTCTCTCTCTCTCTCTCTCTCTCTCACTCACTCACTCATCTTCTATCACCAAATTATAGGCAGCTATATGCACTGGCAAGTCTTGAGTAGCGATGTGATGCGTATTATTGTAGGTCTACTAATATTATTGACCCATTTCCAATCATTATTAATAATATTTTTTAATCTCAAATTCAAGTATGATTCATTCAAGCTTTCCATACCTGAAAATGTAACGGTCTATGTCATTATACTTCGAATGAACTATTTTTTCTCTAATGCATCTAATTTTGAAAAACTTGAATCTAATTCAAGAATCAAATTGGAAGAATCTAATTCTAAAGAATTCATACATCTGATTCATTTAATTTTGAAAAAAATGAATGTATCCTTCCTCCTTCTCTTGCTGAAGCAATAGTATAACTATAGATTAACAATAACTTTAGATTATAGAAATTGAAAACTTCAACCTTGAAAGCTATTACATGAATTTAATGACAAATAATGAGAGTGCATAATTATTCCAGAAAATATTGTGAATATCATTTTGAATGATCTGATAATTTATTTTTTCGAACAGACTTAATATTATTATTCCCTTTCCTTCACTTGTAAACATAGAAAGTCATATTTCCATTCTTTTTTGGCCACAAGCATCTCTTTCATCTATTTTACACGCCATAAGCTCCTTGAAATATAGTATCTTCAGTGTAATGCAATCTAGACAACAATGATTTGAGTATTTATAAGAATATACTCAAGAAATTATTTTTTGCACTCTCATCATAATAAGGCCTAGAGTTTATGATGATTGGTACTTAACCAATTTTAGTTGTCAAAGACTATTAAAAATCTTCAACTCTCATCACTCAATACAAACGGAATAAGGAAATGAGTTGTTTTCTAGACTATAGGCTACCGTAGCTACTTAATTGAAATCACTCTGTGCCTTCTAGAGCTGAGTTGGATTTGAACACTCATGAGATTGAAAATAGAAGTTGTTTACGAGCAAGTGGAACTTGTTTACGCTCTTCAGATAGATATGTTCGAATGCCTTATTAAAGAAATCAAAGTATCGATAATACAGATCCACAAATCGAGCTCATTAAGAAAATTGAACCTGTACTTAAAATAACTTGGATTCATTCAATTACGTGTATCAAATTCCAAATTAGAATACCTTTCAGACACAATCTCCATGTTAGGATAAATAAAAGCGTACTATGAATATAAGCATAATTAATAATACAGTGGAACATCGATATAGTAAACGCCTTTACAGTACATTCCCCGTCATAGTACATTTTTTCTACAATCTCTAAAAACGTATAGCTTCCAACCTTCAATATAGTACACCTCGATTTACTAGTACAGACCCCGCAATGGTAAATTTTTTGAACGGTCCCTATATATGTACCGTAATGTATTATATTGAAGTTCCACTGTTGTAGTGTACGCATTGCAGAATAACTTTGAATAACTTTTAATTTGTAAAAGTCTGATGAATCAACATTCTTCACAAAATCCTGATTATATTTCAAGAGCAAACATATAAAATAATATTGTGAAGAACCATGAAATCTTTAATGAGCTTAATAGTACTGTAGTTTGAAACAGAAGATGTGTACAGTTCAGTAGCCTATTATTAGTCAGTCGACTATGCCAGTATATTTCAGCAATGTTGGAGAATTTTATTATCTTAATAGGATTATTTATTATTATCATTCATATTTCTCATTATACGTATTTCAAATTCAAGTTGATAAGGACTCTTCAAATTCGAATGGACAAAAGCAATAATAGGTATACTTACTTTTCATTTGTCTGGGAGTTCCGTGAACAATGACAATTTCTTCGATATGTAATTCTACCGCAATTTCGCCGCTTTATTGTGATGAATGACCGCAGATAAGATAGAAGTGAATTAAAGTAAATTCGTTGACAACTATAGTGAGAACATATTAAATCATGACCATTTTGATGTATGGATGTTATTGTATTTTTCTGTTATCCTGAACGAATAATTATAATCAATATTTTAACAATAATTAATTGCGATATAACATATTAGACGCTAATAAGCGATATAACATATTAGACGCTAATAAGTTGAATATTCCTTGATTTTCAGTTACTTACAAAGTAGTATCATTGTGCATGTATCCGTGTACCCACCTCCCACTTTTTCATTGTTTGGTTGAGGTCTAAAGGTACGATTAATGATCTATTTTCCAATAGCTACAAGATTTTCTATACAACAATATTGGTTTCTTCTGTTTTGTACTTCCAATGATAATTCAAATTGCAATAAGAAATAATTCACATCCAAGTGGGGTAGACTTTTGAATAAAAGTAGACTTTTTGAATATCCTGCAATGTAGTTTCCCATCTCTATAACTGCTTACTATTAAATCACTTTTTTACTTTCCTTGCCCTATTACCATAGGTAAGGAAAGTATTGCTTTCCAAAAAAAATTATGGTACCCCAATTTCAAGTTTTCTATACGTTCCGAGGTCCCCTGAGTCCAAAAAAGTGGTTTTGGGTATTGGTCTGTATGTGTGTGTGTGTGTGGTGTGTGGTGTGTGTGTGTGTGTGTGTGTGTGTGTGTGTGTGTGTGGTGTGTGTGTGTGTTGTGTGTGTGTGTGTGTGTGTGGTGTGTGTGTGTGTGTGTGTGGTGTGTGTGTGTGTGTGTGTGTGTTGTGTGTGTGTGTGTGTTGTGTGTGTGTGTGTGTGTGTGTGTGTGTGTGTGTGTGGTGTGTGTGTGTGTGTGTGTGTGTGTGTGTGTGTTTGTGTGACAATAAGAAATTCAATAAAATTCAATTCAATATGGCGGAAAAAATGGCGGATAATGACTAAAAAAACATGTTTTTCACGGTTTTCTCGAAAACAGCTCTAACGATTTTCTTCAAATTTATATCATTGATAGCTATTTATATGCCCTATCAACTGACATGAAACTCATTTCTGGGAAAATTGCAGGAGCTCCGTATAATTCTTGAGAAAAAAGGCGGATAATTACTAAAAACCCATGTTTTTCACGGTTTTCTCGAAAATGGCTCTAACGATTTTCTTCAAATTTATATCATGGATAGCTATTCATAAGCCTCATTAACTGACATGAGTCTCATTTCTGGGAAAATTGCAGGAGCTCCGTAATATTCTTGAGAAAACTGGCGGATAATCACTAAAAAACCATGTTTTTCACGATTTTCTCAAAAATAACTTGACCGATTTTTTTCAAATTCATACCCTGTATAGTTATTTATCAGCTCTTATCAACTGGCATGAGTCTCCTTTCTGGTAAACCAATGGGGGGTTCACCCCATCCTTGAGAAATGGACTAAAGAAAGTAACCTCCTTCTCGTGCATGAGGTAGGTAGGTAGCGCAGTTCATAAAAAGAATACATAGTCGAGATATTTTATGACTTAAATTTTATGACTTATTTTATTTTATGACTTTAAAAAAATGAAGACTAAAAAAATCATCGAATTTCACAATTATTCACACAAAGAAGAAGTTCTCTGAAAACAATTATATATAGCCTACACATATACAGAAGTCTGATCGTAGTTTCAAATATGAGCAAGGAAAGTTGTGTGAGTGTACCACACCAGATTTTTGTTATTGAATAGTACGACTAGCAGTTAAATTTCTTCCTGTAAAATTTGACAACCATGAAGATGGTGAACCTGCCGAAAGATCTCGTTGTCACAGTAAGTGAATAAATTCTCTTAATGAAGAAATTTGATTGTTAATCGGTCTATTTAATTACAAAAAAGTAATAAAAATATCCCTTCTTACTTTGACAAGTTCATGTGTGTAAACTCTGCATAGAGCTTCAGATTGAATTTTCTAAACTCAAACTCATGAATTCTATAAATGATATAAATATACCCAAGCCTCTCTGTTTTTGTTCTTTCATTTTGGATTACTAACGGAAAGCAATTGATTAGACAGGAAACCCAATATAATGGAAATGAGAATTTCAACTGATCACAGCTTGGAGCGTGATTCTATTCCTACACCACTCAAACTCAAAATAAGAGAATTACCCGTTATCACTATTACGTAATGTGGAGGGGAATAATCATGTTACTATCATATAACCGTCAATGAGTTTGAAAATAAATGAATAGCAAAAAATATATATAAAAATCTTGATAGTTTACATTTGAAAGCGTCAAGAATATACGTCAAAAAACTTTCTCATAAATTAGCCTACCGTATATATTGGGACATCATGAATCATGATAAACTGGCGTGAAGAGCTTTTTATCATTTTATCAGTCGATTGTGCTAACCTTCTGAGCTCTATAGGCAGAGGTCGCTTCCCTATAAATGCCTCCTCAGCTGAGGCTGTAGTTGCCAACTGACATTGATAATGGGACAAGGTCGTCTTAGTGATAGGCCTACCGCACTGCACCGCACCGCACCGCACTTACAACTTCAACTCACAACATTCAAAACTCACCAGTTTAGTCAGTCTATCAATTGAAGGTCGGAAATCAGCTTATAATACAACTTTTTTAAACTGCCAATTCATTGTACCCGTCTAATCTTCCTGACTGGTTTTTTAGTCTGATCATTCATCTACATTCAAGAATCAACCATCCTGATCAATTTGATACATGAAACTTAGCAAGATAAACAACACTGCAATATTTCAACTCTGTAGATCTATAATTTGGTTCAAAAACTGACATCAAGTTCGTGACTGCTTTCACCACCGAACTGACATACTGGTATTGTCAGGACAAGAAAAGATCGTATGTAGCAAAACAAAATAATTCAGTAAGATTGACACGCTATCCTTACTGAACACCATCCTCCTACCTTCCGGCAATTCTCTTTTCTTCTACGAGTTGAAAATAATGCATTCAGCCTACCTTACAAACAATATTGTTACAATGAAATCTCATTTTCTAAAATATTCACAAACTCAAATAAAAGAGAATAATTCGATATCAGCAATAGCTCCACAGAAGGCTATCACTCAAAAGTTCACTTTGATAATAATTATATTATCGCCCTATAGAGAAGGCAATAAAACCCATATAAAAGATTTCTCCTTGGAATTGACTCTCTAGAACAGCAATAGTTAGCCTATCTCAGCGGGAAAAATTGAGAATGATTATTCGTATCTACAGTACTAATAGGTATTTACAGTAGGCTATCCTATTTTGCAACCGTCTATTAAATCATTTTTTTTTTTTTTAGTTTGCATGTCCAATTGCCAAGTTTTCCGGTCTGTAGTCGTCAATTTTCTCCATCAGGTGAAATTGCATACTTTATCTAAAGTAATATGTCATCAGTACCTATTCTGCTCATGCATGCCTGAAGTATTGTTTTTCCAATACTTGAACAATGATTTGACGACATTCTAAGCAAGCAATAGTTTGACGACATTCTTGGGGAGTCCGATCTCAGTAGGCGTCAAATCTGCAAAACAGTAGAAACCCAAGCTCTCAACTTTTATGGCTCAAGATTTTATAATAGAATTGGAAAAACGATATTATATTTAATATTGTGTGAAACAGCATTGAAATGAGAAAATAGGAAAGCATATTGATGGAAATAAATGAAGTTGACATTTGCTCATATGCTAATGGAAACATGAAACATGAAATATTTCATGATTGCAGTAATATTTTTTAACATAATCAGCTAACATGAAATAAATCAGCTTGCAGTAGCAGGAGTCTTCGAGGTGCTTGCAATAAATTATATTTGATATTCGTACAATAATTATTACTCTTCAATGTTTGATTCCATTACGAACTGCTTGTTAAATAATCACTTTGAACAATTAATTACGACATAGCAGTCAGGTAATACCTGACTGCTATACCTGACTCGTAATTAATTGTTCAAAGTGAATAATTATTACAATAAGTGTCAATTAGAATATTATCATCATTCAATGAATTATATTAAAACAATGCTCAAGTTTTTCAACCTATTCAACCAATGCTAATAGTTTGTGCTAGGAACTTTGGGACCAACACCTTTTGCTACTGAAGGGCTCCGACATAAAAGAGATAATGGCTCTTCGCACGCAAAATCAGGTTTCTCCTTCAGGTGGTTGGACATTGTTCTCAACATTAGGTTTTCTGTAAATTGTGGAGTTTTTAGCTCAAAAATCTCAAGTTTCATTCAAAATTTAGACTTTTTGAATAATTACAAAATTACTGTTCTAGATTTTTTGATTTTAGACTCTAATAGTACCTATTTGGTTCAAAATTTACTCGTTTATATGATTATTGAAGAGCGTAAATTGTATTTTGAAAAGTGAAAGTGGCATAACCAACATTTTGATTTGGACAGTATAGTATAAATTGGAAATGGGACAGTTTTTGGCATGAGCCTGTTGTGCCTTTCCTCATGATAAGTATTTGTACACAATGTGATAAATAATTAAACACAAAGGCGTTCATCATATATACATTTAACAATATTTAGTTGCAGGCCTATCAATCTATTTATAAATATCCATTCAATATACTTTAAATATTTATTTATTTATTTGGATTTGAAACTTAACTTTTTGTTTCCACTACTTCAATCAGAAAAATATGAATTTCTAGTTTTTATTTAATTTAACGAATGGTTAAATGCCGTAAACGATTGTTATTTGAAATTATTTAAAATCACCTGTCGAAAGAAAGAGAGAGCATATAGAGCATAAACCGACTATTGTTTGCTCATCACCTCGCTGGTAGAGACCCCAGACTTTTTGGCAAAATAACTCTTTTTCTTGTTGATGGTAAAATACATGGTCCCAGAGATCCGATCACCATAACAGTTTGTAGTGAACGCCTCTATATTAACTATAACAATGTAAAAGATGAATAATCTCTCAAACGATAGATTTTTGTGAAAATGTTGAACTACCTGGATTTCATGTATAGTAAAGCAAATATGGATGTTTCGGCACAGTTCAATAATAGAATAAGTTGAGCTTAGCGCTCTTTGAAAGGGAAGATGGACTATTCTTTTTGGCATTCACCCATGTTGGTAAGAGTTTTTCGTTGCCTTGCAAATTTCAAAATTTGGCATTATACCAGGTGTGACTGTTGATACGAATTGCTTGGCTTAATCATGGAATGTTGAACACTTGAAAACATCGTTGTGTAATATCACAGACTGAGGCTTATTTCTGATATTTTTGGAAACATATTCTCCACATTCGAGTACTGCAACTGCAACGGCTATAAAGACAAGATAAGGAGAGATTGCTTTATATTTTTATTCTATTGGCATGATTAAATTCTGATACGCTATCCGATTATCTCTCTATAAGGCTAATTTCCAATACTATAATATAGCACAAGGTCTGATTACAGTAATGAACAAAATTGAAAATTATTATTGTAAGAGATTACTATATCACCCAATGTATACCTGTATTCTTGGTACCTTGATATCAGCTGTAGGTTATGACATGCAATTAAAAGAAAAATAATGAAATTGGATAATTTGTGAATGAAATATAGTTTCTATTCAAACAGAGAAATTGAAAAACAGGGTGAAAGAAAATAATTTATTTATTGTCATAGCCACCTGCCACCTCTAATTATCTCTATTGGTCACTTCTAATATTATAATACATCTTTTAGAGGTGACAAATTATTAGGATTAATAGTAGTCCTAATCATAAATGTTAAATATTTAGTTAGTTTCTAGATTTTTTTGTAATACACAGACTTGACCATGAATTTAATACTGGTAAATAACAATCATAGGCTATTAAAGCTCACACTTCATGGGAAGTTGTACAAGGGATGGAGATCTGGTTTGTTATTTATTTTTTCTCAATTTGATAGCCTAATTACCATGCCTGTTTCTTCCCTTCATCTAAGAGCCATCCCTGGCTCTTATTCCTCACTACATATCATAAATCGCAAAGTCTATAAATATTAGGTTGATGGCATAAATAATACATTTTATGAACTTTTTTCATTCTAAAGATCAATGTTGACTCAACATAGCTCTAAAAATTGAGGTTTTCTTATCATGACGGCTAATTTTCTATGGGAAGAAAATCAATAAACCATAACATCAATATACTTCAATTGTGCAACTTCTATATACTGAGCTCCTCAGTAGCTTTTTACCTGAAACAGCACAACTCATGATAAATATTAAATTTATACACGCGCAAAGGTCAAAGGTCAAAACAATACACAATCGCTTCCCTTTACCGCCCACCTCTAACAACAGAATCATGGCATGACATTTCAATAGTCGGACAACGACCCATAATCTTATCCAAGAATTAATCGATGGTTCATGTAAACTATAAGGCCTCTTTCACACGATAGGAGACGTGCAACTTGAACACTGAACAGTGTTCTCGTTTTTTTGTCGAAGTACATTGAGTCAAATCGTGTCTTTCACATGGTGACTCCTATCCAGGAACCTCGTTTTGTCACGTCTTTTCCCCTCGAGGCAAGCAGAGGCAAGATCTAACAACTACGCCGCCGTTTGCGAAAAGTATGACTCATCACTTTTTTCTCAAAGTCTAACTTCCTTAAAAATATAGATAGAAGATTTCTGATTTCGGATTTGGATTCAGCGACCCCAAATTCTTTAAAGCGTAAGTCCCGTTTCGAAAATATCTGAAAACAAGGAAGTTATGGCTGTTTTTAATAAAGCTTTCTATTATCATATAATTATACGGTAAAAATGAACAGGCAGAACAAGCAGAGCTCTGTTATTTCCACTCTCTTAAATCACACTGTTCAGTCAATAACTTCTTTGTGTACGGTACATTGGTAACGTTTCTATTCTAATTCTCATTTTTAGTTTTCAATCTCTAAATAAGTTAGTTTACAGTATTTCAATGAGTAGGCCTACTGTAAAATAGAGTACAATCACAAAAAAGCCTTCTCTTGGTTTTACTTGAGTTCATTTCAGATACTTTATTCGTTTCTGAAAAGGTTTGATACTGGGGTTGGAATTTGTTCCTAAAAATTCTAGGCCATCTGAATAGACTTCTTCATTAGAAGGATAGCCACTTTTGAATTCATCACATTAATTAATATATCTTGCTTTTGTACTCAATTCTTTTTTTTTTGCTAAATGCCAGTGATGCCAACCAAATCAATTAATATTTTATTTTATTTCTATATCATTTTTACTTCTCAGTCTACTGATTTTGAAGCTGTAAAATTATATTCAATGTAGAGGTTTACAACTTATGTTGTTGATCTTTTCAAATACAAGCTACATATATTCGAAAAAACAAGGAAGTTAGTTTTTATTATTTTGGCTGTCGCTTCTCAAATAGTAGAAAAGGCCTTGATACACTCTACCGTGTTTGTGTTGATCAAAACAGGTTCAACGCAAGCTGTTGTCCTCTTCAAGCGGCAATTTATTGTTTACAGTTCTCAAGTTTCCTACAGTTCCTACACTTGAACTCAAGATTCTATAAATCTCCAAAAAATGGTAGATCTTCAAAATAACGTCAAATTTGACTCAACAGAGTAACCGTATTATTCTTAGTAAAATTAATAGTTCCATTTATTCCATATTGTAGATTTTTTCATGCTTTGCTAAAAAAATTTGGTTTTTGAAGATGCGAGTCCCCTAAAAAAGATAGCGGGGATAGAAAAGGATTACATCTTGCAGCTCTTATAAAGAGTGCAAGACTTATTTACAATTATTATTCTATAGAACCTATTTTTCAACGTATATTTTCATTAGGGCAGCTATGTCAATGTCGTGATAATAGCCTACTGACCATGCATAGAAAATTATTATTCAAGAAATGCTTTGTTTATCTCACCGAGCAGCTCATTCAATACAATAATGACCGTCAATAGTCGCAAAATTAGTCAAAATGAGCTGTTTTAGCATGAATTGGCCAGTCTATTTTATCTATTTTCAGACTATTTTTTTAATTATTTTTAGTGCGATATGATTTTTGGATTGCAAAAATATTAAATATAAGTTTTTATGAAGAATGAAAGTTGGATTATCGATATTGGTATAATATCTTTGGTAATTTGATGAGGATAATCATTTTATAAATGAATAAAAACTTCAAAACTAATAGCCTTAGTTCGGGTGTTCTGAAAAACGTTCACTATTGTTATTTCTCCACAAACACAATATTTCCATAATAGGAACCTCCAGGTTCTGGTTGGAAAAAAACAATATTGCTCCAACCCAATGAACATAGAATCCAATGTTTTATAGGTACCGGTACATTGCTTCAACCTATTCTTTCTATTATAATATTACCTCTATTTAATGAAAATAAGCTACTCATTTCTTCATTTCAGAAAAAAACTCAATCCACATAAAATATTATGAATTCCCTCTATCCAATGTAAATAATCACTCTTTTTTCCTCTCATAAATTGAGAAGCCTGCAATTTACTCAGCTTGAAACTAGTTTTACAAGTTGCATTTGATGCCTGCAAAATTAGGTTGCTTCACACATATTTTAGCATGATGTGAAACGTGTTTGATAAATCTCTTTCGAGAGCATTCTAGTTCAAAGCATTTATATTTGCACAATATGGATAGAAAAGTAATTAACATCGATAGTGATAAGTCTCTTTGGAATCCAAATATTATTGTATATAAGTCGTATAATTACTGCTTTTAATAATATTAACTTTCCTATTGGTCTATCTTTTCTTTATCTCAAAGATCAGTATAATATCACTTCTAATTCTAACAATTTGATAAATGTCCAGTTAATTTGAAATATTAGAGAGCCAATAAAATAAATGAAATGTCTAGAAATAAAAAATCACGATAGCTTTAAAAAGGTCAATATCACTGTACAGGTCTTTCTAGCCCTGAATATCAGCAACCACACTTCTTTCCTCATTCGAAGATGGGTTTTAAATAGGCCTATCTCCTTGCCTAATATTATCCAACAATACGCAAATAGGTGCGTTAATACGATTAATCTAAAAAAACCTTTAATATATATCTAAAAATAATAGGTACCATACCCTAAATTTATTCTGTTCTTATATGTAGACTCAGAATAAATTATTCACTACACAGATCTGTTTATATTCCCTTGGAATCATTTGATCTCAAGCAAAGTCTAAAACCTCAAGTTTATCGTCTGTATTTCGATAAGTATACTTACAGAACAATTATTTTCATAAATCAATCGATAAGAACGATTTTAACACTTCTGGTATTTTATTGCAAAAAAATGCAAGAATTTTAATTATATCTTTTTTTGAAATACTAGAACACTATTTATGGAAGTACGGTATATTTACAATAATGTTAGTAAGAAATAGAAAACAACTGCATCGCCTTTATTGCTGGACCGTAGAAAACATTGGAACCATGCAAGCGTGTGTAATATAGTATCAAATGCTGATACAGTATCCGCAGATTGCATGATTCAATAACGGAATAAACGAGGTAAATAACCCTCTCAATGGAAAGAGAAAGACAGAAGTTGAGCTGATCGGAAATTGGGCATGTCAGAAAAAAGAGAAAGATATCATCCGATCAGGCCTTTATCACGTAGTTGAAGTGAGAAGTGTTTGTAGGTTGTGTGGAGTGCTATCGGTTATCCATTCGAGGTCACCAATGCAACGACACAGTATGCAGCATCTGGGATGTGGGCAGGGGGCAGCTACAGAGCTGGCAGCTGTTCAACTGCTGCTGTCCAAGTGAAAGTGGACCCTGTGACCAATAATAGTGGAGTGAGAGAAGCGGGAGAAAAAAAACCTGTGACCAATAGAGGAGTGAGAGAAGCGGAGGGAAAAAGCGCATGGACTCCAGAAGACACAGCCCGGCGCGACATAGCCGCATGGTTAGTGAGCAGAGTCGTGAAGCAACTGATAATATTACAGCATCGCTTTAGAGCATAAAGAGTAGAGCTGCACAGGAGTATTACAGCATTAGCATAAAAGGTGGTCCACGTTTAAGGTTCAGATCTTGTTTTATGAAAAGAACTATTCACCTTCGGCACGGGTGAATGGGAGGGAGACGGGACTCTATGTGTGTTGTATTTCCTTATTTGGCCCATCAGGGCCACACATTTTACTATAAGCTTTTGAGTGAGCTGCACAAACTACCGCCGTATTACCTTTAAAAAAGTGTAGATCTACATAAAATGTGAGGCAGGCTCCTCGTTTTACATGATAGAGTATAGAACTGACACAAAGAATTCAAGTCTATTATTCAGAGTTGCACAGTATTTTCATCATTCTACTGAAGATGCATGGAAGCATCTTCTTAGATGTATTTTTTCGTTTTGAAAGAAGGATTTTTTCTTTTATCTCAAAGCAGTCTTTTCTTCTTTTTTCTACAATAGGGTAGGGCTGTAGACATACACATTTCACTCCTGTGAATGAGTGTGTTTCAGAGAACAAACCAAACATATTTTTGAGATTTTTACAAGATATAATGCTCTTATAAATTTCTAGTCATACTAAGGAGATAATCGATAACTTTATACTCTTCCAGCTCCAAATAATATTACCCATATTCTATAATTTATTACAAACTAGCTGGCTCG
This sequence comes from Nilaparvata lugens, assembly GCF_014356525.2. NCBI lineage: Eukaryota > Metazoa > Arthropoda > Insecta > Hemiptera > Delphacidae > Nilaparvata > Nilaparvata lugens. The sequence continues at coordinate 66,869,117 of NC_052504.1, read as the reverse complement.
GCGAACTTCGTACCGTCAAATAGTTTAATGCATCTCATCAATCTCATGACAAACTTTAGCTGGATGCACACCTGAGGAGGCGCGATGCGGCATTTTATTTACATAGATAATTTTCAAACTGCAAAATAAATCATTTGCTAAAAATCAATTAATTCTGAACACCGAAGACAGAACAATTATTCGTAACAAAGCAAAATGTCTTTAGAGCATGTAAGTCTTTAACCTGAGGCCGCACTGCTGGATGGTTACACACAGAACAGTCATTTTGTTTTTAGTCGGGGTATTATAAAAATAAAATACATGGGCGGTTATGGAGCAGCACACACTCTTGTCTACTATCTACCAATGTCTGTTGTATGATGCAATGATTATAACAGCTGGTTTTTATTTCTGTGTGTGGCCAGCTCACAAATCTTCTCCCATAAGGAAGGATTACATGTAAACTTTGAAGGACTGTAGGAAAGAGTCCTGAAGTCGGATTACTAATTTGATAGGCCATAAACCTGGTCATGAATATATGACGAACACAACTAAAAAAATAATCAAATTTGGTGCACACATAAAAAAGTTATTGAATGTCAGAATTTGAGGCTCGATTTTTATTTAAATAGATACTAGATTTGAAGTGGCTTCCAGAGCCCTAAAGTATTTTTGGTCATGATCGCTTTTCTCCTGATGAAACCATGAGAATTATTTCTCTCATTCTATCAATTAGAATAATCATGCAGTTTTCTAAGTTTTTCAATTTTTATTTTAGAAAAAACCTTATATTATATTAATAAAAAATACCTTATATTAATAGGTATTTTATGTATAGTACCGGTAGGCTAAATAGGCCCGTTGTACGGTACTAATAAGGTACCGATAATACGTTCTTTTGTTGAATATGAACTTATCATAATAGATAAATGAGAAATTCTTGACAGTTTGCAATTTTATCTAATCCATCATATTATAAAATGAGAGCAATTAGTTTCTATAACCTTGAGAGAACTAAATAATGAGAAAACTGTTTCTATATACATTGAATTCAAATATCGCGCTCTAGCGCTGTTTACGGTTGTTCCCGCAACTATGCATTGTTGAAAAATCAGCTGATATGACGTATCCTCTGCTGTGAACTGTCAACATAGCGGCCTACGCTTTCTTGCTGCTGGATCACTCTTCTGCACAGTGCACAGGCTCAGTAGAATACTGTCGTAATCATATGGAAAAAATGTAATCATATCCTTAGCTAGAAAGGTTATTACATTAGTTTTGTTAGATTATGTACCCCGTTTTTCGTACATTTGATAACTTCATTATTTTTGTTTCTGAGAAAATTTTTCCACAAAGCTAATATTCGTGAGGATTTTTTGAAAAGAAACAGTGTATCGTCTTTGTTTAGATACTGACAAAGAAATAGCTAACCTGTTTTCGTTTGAGGTAGCGAAGACAAAGATCTATTAAATGTAAGTAGCAATGATTTCAATTTGGCACTTTCATAAATTAAAGGAAAAATCTTTTGTTTTACATAATTATAGAAATTGAAAGTAGGGTATTGTAACCTTTTTATCGAATCAACTACTGTAATTGAATTAAACGATAAAGCTATTCTTAGAAGCAAGGCCATGGTGTTACCAAACTACTGTATTTCAAAAATCAAGAATAAGTTAAAGATATTTATAACTTATAAATTGTAAACAATTTTACAATGTTTTTTAGATTAAAACACTGATTTGACAGTATTTATGATAAGTAATAATTTTATAGAATGTACTTACAGTATTGCTGTCAGTAAATCTTTCTATTCCTGAAAGAAGCTCAATATTATTAAACATTTTTCTTATCAGTGTGTGCTGAAGAGACAATATTTTCATGTAATTGTTATTCTTGATTTTTATGAGATATCTCAAGCTCATTTAGTTTTTAGTTTTGATGGTTTTCAGATTAAAATAATATTAATTATATATTTGTAATAAAACAATGTTAGCTCAGATCTTACCAATCACGTTACAATTGAAATTTAACTTTAATAAATTGCATCTAATCATTTAATCAAGTTTTACGAGTACCTACTATGTGTTTGATAGATTTTATCATCTGCAGGCTAGATGCTAAAATGATCAGATGTCCACAATAATAATATTATGTTTTTATGTAATGAATCAACTCCTTTAGTTACCTCAATCAAAATTAATGTGTAGTGAAATGAAGTATTGAAAAATATGTAAGATCGCTGTTGAAATGCTGTAATTATTTAATGTCTTTTCTTAGTGCTAATTAACTTTAATTTTTGACTTTAAAAATATCGCAAAAAATGTTTTTTGCTTTTCCATAAAATGTTATAAATATCTTGATTATGGTATTTTAACCAAGTCAACCTTCCAGGGCAAAATTTTACCCCACGAGCAAACTCTGTATCTCAGCTTTTTTTTAGAGATATCGACTCAATTTTTTTTACTTGAAAGAGAACAAGAAGTTTAAGCTGTTAATTCACAGTATGTCTATCACAAAAATAAACTAAGCCACAAACAGCTAATGCGTTAGACAGTAAAGAGTGTATAAAAATTACGCTTTACCTTTTCTAGTTTAGAAAACAATCAAAATAATCTAAGCCTTTATCAATATTTTTAAATTTTATGTAATCTTATGTTTTTGTGCTTTCAAAACAAATTAACCAGTAAAAATGTAGCCAATTATTAGAAGAACATTAATAAATATGAAAATGATTAGCCATTTCAGGCAGTAAATAAACAGTATAAGAACCAGCCAGTATGTTATCCATAGCTAGTATATCACATTCAGTAGTCAGCATGAGTTCTTATATTATTAGAAAAATTAGTAAATAAAAATTTGTCCAAATAGTAGAACTATGGAGTATATATACTAGATCTATATTTTTTTCTCTCCCTATTATTTTGATTATGTACTTATCGTATGAATCAATAAAGAATTCAAATTTACTAAAATAGAGTGGAGATAGATAGGGCAAAAATATAAAACAATGTCAAATTTATAGACCAACCCCTTAATACCGCAAAAGCAGCTTGGATTCTCATCAAGGACTCTCACAAGGCACTCATTGACAAAGTATAGGTCTAGCCCTGTTGGAGCCAGGGATTTTCCAAGCACCGTGGGTGAGATAGTGGATGGCATTCCAGACTCAGGCCATGATCCAGCCTCATCAGTGCCTGAAACTCTCCTTCAGTTTCATTGTTTCAGGCCATTGAATGCCGTGAAGCTGACAAACATTGTAGAAGGTTTTAAAACCACCTTCAGCCAAGACATCTATGGCCTATCTACATTTATGTCTTGATGAAAGTTGTTGGTGTGATAATAGGTCCACTCCTTCTGTTGGTCAATGCCTGTCTAATGGAGTATTCCCAGACTGCCTCAAGGTTGCAAGAACTGAGCCCTTATTTTAAAAAGGCAATCCTGATGATATTGGCAATTTCAGGTCAGTTTCTATTGTGCCAATCATTAGTAATATTATAGAGACTGCCATGTTGAGACAAATTACAAGTATTTGGAAAGTAATAACCTCCTTCGTGACATGCAGCATGGTTTTAGATGAGGCAGGTCCACTACATCTGCAGTGCTCTCTCTTGTTCAAAGAATACAAGAGATTTTTGAGGAACATGAAGCAATTGAGTTGATATTGTGCGATCTCTCAAAGGCTTTTGATTGTGTGTCTCATGTCATCTTGTTGAGAGAGCTTGCTAGATATAGGTTTCGGGGAATAGCGTGGAAAATGGTCGCCGACTACCTCAAGGATAGAAAGCAGATCGTTTCAATAATGGGTGCCAAATCAAATGAAGAAAATGTACCACATGGTGTGCCTCAAGGCTCAGTACTTTGGCCCGCTACTGTTCCTGTTGATGATTGATGACTAGCATATGGATGGTTCTAACTTGCTTTTTGCTGATGTCACCACAATCAATGGTCAGGGCAGACGGCGCCATGATGCCAAATTCAAGGCTTATACGTTCTTCTCTGAGGCCAAGAAGTGGTTTGCCTATAATAAGCTGAAGTTGAATGAGTCCAAGGCTCAGGAGATTGCATGTACTCTCAACATAACAGATACTCTTGATGCTGAGCCTGTGATATTTGTTAGTTTTGGTATCAATACCAAACTATCGTGGGAGTCACATATCATCAAAGTTTGCAAAAGGCTTTCTAGAGTTGTCTATCTGCTCCGGAAGATGAGGGGGCTACTTAGTGTTGAACGCCTGCTGATGTTGTACCATGCGGTATTTTCCAGCCATATTCACTAGGGCATCTTGATATGGACCCTCTGCGCATGGGAGAAACATACTTCTGCTCCAGAAGAAGGTACTCCGTGTAATGACATGTAGTGAGTATGATGCACACTGCCATCCCATATTCCATCGTTTGGGTATTCATACAGTTCATAGCCTGTGCATACTGTCATCGCTCCTACATGCCAGGAAAAACATCTGCACATTCACCAGAAGAGAAGAAGTGCATTCACATGGAACTCGAGGGAGGGTCAACTTGGATGTGCCACGCTGTCGCCTGTCAAGGGTGAAGGACAGTTTTCCAGTGTTGGCAGTGCGAATGTTCAACTGCCTGCCAGACTCAGTTTGGCGCGCCCAGTAAATGTATTCAAAAACTCATTGTCACGGTGGCTCATTGGAAGGAGCTTCTATCAGTTGAAGGGTTTTTTTAATGAAAGCTTTGCTGGACTGTCAGACTGTCTACAGTTGATGTATCATGTTTTTAATCACTTTACACAATCACACAGGAAAACCTGGCCTTGATCACGACATTGAATATTGGATATTAGAGATAAATTGTTGTCTATAACATTATTATCTTGTATCTCATGATTAACTACTTCTTATATCTTTTGGGCCTCATTACACAGTCATGTAAGTTATATGGTCATAAATATTTGACCAATATTTATCATAGATTTAAAACGTGTTAAGACGATCAAATATTTGACGACCACGTTGAAAACGGTCAAACGTGATCTGATCCCAAATTTGACCATATATATATATGATCTTATAGCCATACATATAGCCTAATGTGTAATGTGTTACGCAAGTTGCTGCATCACTGATCAATTTACTTTTCCTTATCAACAAGCTACCTACTCATCTTTTCCTTCATAAAATCAATTTACTCTTCCTTATTTACAAAGTACTCATCTATTCCTTTATGAAATTAATACAATTGAATAGGAAACCAGAACGATTCGAAAATTATTCTTTTGAAGGCTAGAAACAGCCAAACTTATATTTCTACTAATTTTTCTTGATTGTTCTAATATAGGTAGGTTATATCCATTTATTGAGCTGCAAAATTTGTGAATAGAAAATCATTTGAATAGAGTTTTGAATGTGATGGTAATTGTTTCAGGTATGCACAGCATGAACTACTTGGGCAAAGTGATCAGTAACTTCCGGTATGCTTACAACGAGATCAATGCTGCGACTCTGACAGGGGCGATCGATGTGGTGGTCGTCGAGCAGCCTGATGGCTCCTATTCGTGCTCTCCCTTCCATGTGCGCTTCGGAAAAATCGGCGTTCTTCGCAGTAAGGAGAAAGTGGTCAGTTGCCCAGACAACGTCTCATTTCTAACGTTACACTAGTATAAGTATCTGGGCTTGGAAGTGGATAATTGGAGGGACATTTGAGAGATACAGTGGACCTAATCAATGGTCTTAGGTGGGCTTACGAGCAAGTGTGAAGTGATTTTGCAGCTCTTCACTATCAGACACCGTTCCAATAGGATTACTGTTAACACAGCGCTCACCTCAATCTCTGGCCAAAATAGTTTTACCGGCCTGGACAACCACTCGCTAATCTAGTTGTCACTCAGATCACCTCATTTGAATTGCATGGGACCGAACTTGAAAATTATCACTTCTTCCAGACACAGCTTTCAGGACATGGCAAAATGTTTTTAGATCATAAGTACATGAATATTCTTGGTTTCTGTTTTTCTGAGAAAGTTTATTTTTTTGCTGAGAACAATTCCAATATGATTATTATGCATGGGTTATACTAAGGATTATAGGCTATGAGAAATCATTAATAGGTCTAGAATTCTGAATGTACCGAACCTTGGGGAAGTGATTTTGAAGCTTCTAAAAGCGAGGCTAGTCTCAAGCAGTCATCCTATCCTTCCAAAGAGAGACTAGCGAGCACGGCGCTCATCTAATATGTGCGATTGAACACTGCTCTGACTGCGAGGGCGATCACTTATTAAATGAGAATCGGTAAAAAATCAAACCCTTGAAACGTCTAATCGTATGATTTTATTTTGCAATATAGTATATTATCTCTAATAAATATTCTGTTCACTATCTCTTCTTGCATTCTAAACTTATTTTGTTGTTTCAGGTGGACATCGAGATAAATGGCGAGCCTGTTGACATTCATATGAAATTAGGAGAATCTGGTGAGGCTTTTTTCGTTGAAGAAGTTGCACCAGGCGAAGAAGGAATAGATGAGTTTATTCCTCCACACCTTGCTTGCTCACCGATTCCTACAGAGTCGACATTTGCAGATCGATTCTCGGCTGAAATAGCGAAAGCAGATCAGTGGAGGTGAGTGCTACTTAATACCTACATAATGAAAACAGAAACCATTTTCCTGGCCATTCTTGCCTGAATCAATCACACTCAGCCTCATTTGCCAAAATTTCCCCTTTTTTATTCCGTTAATCCATATTTACCATAGATAATAGAGATCAGTTTAATAATTTAAAAGTTATAAAATAGCCTAGGTAGCAGTAATCTGTGCATACATTAGACAAGCTTTTTTTTGTCACATGCAAGCTGTTTCTCTAACGTGTGTAATACCCACCACTATCAGCTTCTCCCATTTACAAATCCTCTAAATTATCTTTCGACAGCTTTCAATTGTGCCTATAGCTACCCCATGACGCTAATTTTAACGTATATTGGGTTTGATGTTTTAGCTCGAATATTCTTAATATCTAACAAAAACCGTGCAAATATTTTTGCAAACAGACCACGAGTACAGCTAACTATTAGCATAGAGTAAATATACCGTTAACCGATTACCTAGATTATATTTTGTCTTTGCTATAAGTCATGTTAATTTTCAAGGATAGTTTGTAAAAGCATGTCAGACTATCCTCTAAAATCCGCTTAGGCTTGGATAATGTTTTGAGCAGAAATCCGCTCAAAGTCTTGGAATGAGAATCTGAGATATTGTTGTATTAACTTGACTTGTTGTTTCAGTTTTGATGTACACCGTGATTCAGTGGAGCGAGATGCGCAGGGAAACGAGTGCGACGAGGAAGAGGAGGATGAAGAAAGGTCGGCAGAAAAGGGGCCGATAGTGGTGCTGGCCGGCGGCAACCTGCCGAAAACGTTCAAGGCAGAGACGCTGGGCTCGGCGGCCGACAAGAGTCAAGTGGCCAGGAAGCTGAGCACGGTCAGCGGAGACTTCCGGCCAATCGCCGAGACAGATGACGTCACCGACGACTTTCGGCCAATCGCCGCCGAGACCGATGACGTCAAGCAGAGTGCAAGCACCACCGACCTCACCCTCGACGAGCCTCCTCTCTCTGCCTCATCCTCGCTACCCTCCAACAAGCGCAAGCGCAGGAAGAAGTCGCTCATGAAGAAGAAGAACAACCATACCAACAGCAGCAGCACTCCTTCCAGCAGCTTCAACGCCAACAATAGCAAGAAGTTGATCGGTGCCATCGAGAAATCTGTCGAAGTTAGTGATACCATCGTCAATCAACCGGTTGATGCGGATAGTATTTTCCAGATCGAGGATATTGAGCAGGTTAGTGTAATGACTGAAATAATATTTTTAGTGATAAGAATACTAGCATCAAGAACTATTTTTCTGCCAAATTCATCTTAAATAATAGTCCCCTAATAAGTTCAGGTCTTTTCATCTTCTATGTCAATTTAACATGTGCTCTGCAATCCAATTTTTAGTACTTCAGGGTTGGAAAATATTTCATACTAGCCAATTTAATGTTAGATAGTAATTAAAATTGTATTAGTAAAAATCAAAGTTGATTATGTCGATTGACAGGTGTGAAATCCCTATGTAAGGATCGAAGTCTTTCAGTTGAACAGTCCATTTCCTCGAAAAGATGTTACCATTCACTAAAAATTCTTCAAATTCAGCTATGAACTGAATACGAGTAAACAGAATGTTGTTTTCCAGTAATACTAACTGAACAGTAACTTCGTTGCTTCTCAATTGGACGTTTTTTGATTGCATGTACCTTGACAAAATGTTTTTATACTAGCTGATATTCTCGAATTATCATATTATATTGACTGTTAAGTACGGCTTTGCAGTTATTCTTTTGCATGTTATTTTCTGAATCAAGCCTTCTATTTGTAAATGCGTGTTTTTGTCCGTATTATCGACTTTTCCTACTCCCTGAGTTTGATAACATTTGGAATGACTTCAATAACCAACAGATAGATTCAATACAAAAATATTTATACATTACATAATAAATATCAAAGTAATAAACAGTGCATGTGAAATAGAATGTAAATTGTAATACAATTTACAAAAAAAAATAAAAAAATTCACTGAATTCCAATAAGTCGCTTTATGGATTCAAATTCAATCCTACTTATATACTTTATTCTAAAACATTTTCAGAATGGTGGTTCAACAATTCAGAAAGAGAGAGAAGATTTCAATCCCTGTGATAATGAAGGTGAACTGTCTCGTATTCAAAACACTCCTCAAGATTTGCATTTCTTCAGTGATACCGAAGTCACTCCTGGCTGCAGGTAATTGGATAATATTATCAAATTAATAGAGATTTCTTCAGTTTACTGACTATAAAATTCTATTAGATCAATCGATAATCTAGGGGCTCTCATAATTTTATTAAAAATCAACATGCGAAATTCTTCTTCCAACTCCCATTTTCTTACTATTCATTCTACATTCTCAATCTTTTAGTAATATTGATTGGGAGAAGGGGGAACATTTACTTCATTGTGAATAAACAAAGGTTTTGCACTCTTCTGAGGGCTATTCTTCACCTAGTGGTTCACCTAGTACAGCTTCCATATTTTGTTGATTATTATGTATTCATCACTGAACTGAACACCAGCTATCTATTCAGCTTAGGTTTGAGTGATCTCTATTATATTTATTCAGATTGTTATATGTGTCTAATAATAACTAACCTCTTAGATTTTAGTTTTACATTGGCTTTGTCTACAATGCATGGAAGAAAAAATCTTCCAGATTGGAAATTGATATGATTGCAAAAACTTAGAAAATAATATTTCTTTGTTTATAGTCTATCCGAGCGTTGCACACTCGGTTTCATTGTTTTGGACATTATATTGATTTAATCATTTTGAAGATCACAGTTGCAATCAATCAAGTTACAATTAGGCTTACTGTGTTGAAACTCAGTTCATAATTCACTTTTATTTCTGCTCTAACCTGAAAAGGAAACTACTACAGTGATACTCTGGTACAACGTATTGATATTGAATATCGGGATATTCTTGATTACAGTACAGACGCTTAAATGCCACCTCTCTTTTCAACCTTTGAACGAAAGCTAATACCGCAAAACATATTAATACCTTAAAACTGACATTAATGTCAATATTTATTTCTTCAAAGACATATTGAATAAAATAATAATGTGGAGTATCATGATTTGCAATTCCAGTTTTGAGTTGTAGATAACCGATTTAAAATTGTAGATTTTGAATCTACAATTTCAAGTTGTAGATATCTGATTCGATTCAGATGAAAATCTTATATCAAATCAGAAATTCAGATTTGATAATCTGAATATCCCACTCCTATCTCCATTTTTCGTGATTTAGGTTTGGTTCTATTGATTGGAAAGGGACTAGGGAAAGGGATAACTTTGAACGTTGAAAATACCAACTTCAACTCTTCATCGAGTCTTATGTAGGAGTAAGTAAAAGAATAATTAAAATTTATGTTTTATCAAGAGATTTTATTATCTTGTTTCGTTAGTCTAGGGCAGGGAAAACTTGAAAGTAAAAGTATAATTTAAATTTACGTTTTATCAAAAAAAATTTAGTATTTTGCTTCGTTAGTCTAGGGCAGGGAAAACTTGAAAGTAAAAGTATAATTTAAATTTACGTTTTATCAAAAGATTTTAGTATCTTGTTTCGTTAGTCCAGGGCAGAGAAAACATATACATTTATACAATATTGTTTATTCCATGTCCAGGGTTTCACTGTAATGAATAGATGAATGAATGCTTAACACTGACCACTAAAATGATATAATTGAGAGTTGAAATGCTGATATACAAGATTGTTTATTGTATGTCTAGGGCTTCACTGTACTGAATAAATTTAAAAATGCTTAACACCCAACTACACCTGACTACTAAAATAATTTTAGTGAGAGTTTGAAATGTTGATGGTGCTTAGCATGTTGTGATGTGTATGCGTGTGCTGCTTACGTATGGTGTGGCTAACAGAGGCCTCCTAATGGATGAGCTGACGGCAGCGAAGGACGGCGACGCCTCGTTTGAGGTTCTCTCCGCCGAAGACCTCCTCAAGGCTGCCGCCGCTGCTGCTGCTGCTGTTGCTGCTAATTCTGCTGCGTCCTTGTAAAAAACACTAACATCATTCTGACATTTAAATGTTGGTTTTGACGCATGCACATAGCTCGCTCCCCATTCCGTCCAAACAATGCATTGTTCTAGATTGCATGAATAAAAACATTAACACATCACATTTAATGGATACAAAATTAATAATATCTCCGTGTCCCATTGATGGACTTGAACAATAATCGACAACTTTGTTGGGAATTTCGTCTCTCAATTCAGCCTATAATTAGACCAACTTGTAACAGATAATATGTTCTGTTTCCAATTTGCAAGGTATGAGTTATCCCAATCGTTTGCATAATTTATTTATTCATAGAAAATAGATACACTCCACGTAAAAACAACAGGCATTCGTCCAAAACTGCTATAAACCTTAGTATAAAATGAACAATAATTTAGAGGGTATCTATTGGTAGAGATTGAAAATGTGCACTTTTCTACCCTACCGGTATGTATGGACTAGAAAGTATTGGCTTATTTTCTGGTGGATAATGAAAAAATGACATAGTTTACCTGTTTCCTATTGGAGCTCCACCAAATCGATTCTTTTACATTTATTTGAATTATTTTTTGCTTGGGACATTTTCGAGGAAGAAAAAGCTTGTGAAAATTCAGAGTTTTCCTTTATCTGTTACTAGTTGAGCAAATGTTGAGGCTCCTAAATACGTTTGGGAGTTGAACAACGAGAATGGGAGCTGATCTCTCACGTGAGAACCAAACCATGAGACCAACACAGAATTAACCCATAATATTGAATTTCATATTTTCGGCCGTTGACGGATCGAACCGATCGGCTGATCTGGAGAACCCTTTCGATACAATTCTTCGTGATTGAATAGGCAATTCAGTTTAGAATAAAAGAAAATTGTTGTTTCTTTCTCCAAAAGACGCACTTGCGTTTGTGTATGCTACGGCGGCTTTCCACCAATTGGCTTTCTAGCCAATGCATGAATATTTCAGTATTTGATCTGTACCTTGCTTGTTTAAAATATTTTTATCAGAATGGAGCTTCCCATTATGCTGTATTAATATCCAAAAGCGTTTGTTTTCTAAAATAAAATTGTGATACAAATAGTGGAATTTCCTATTATTTTCAAATCTGATAAAAATGGGATTGTTTAGAAGTGATAAACTTTATGTTTTTTTTTGCTTTGTTCTTTAACAAATTCAATTTGATAGTTGCATCCAAACCACAGTTACTCTGACTACTCTGATATCAAGTTGATTTTTATGATTCGTTTTTCATGATCATTGTAACTTTCTTGTTATTATAATTTAGTTTTCATTTGCAAGGAAAATTTTAAAAAAACTTTGAAGAGATGGATATGAGTTTGTAGATCAGTTTCCAACAACTTCATCCTAGTTGACGATGTAATTGAATATGTTCTTGGTATTTTCACTATTTCCCATATTCCATGCTCTCTCGTTATGTATGAAAATTATATATTCTTCAGTTGTAATTTCTTTTACCATGATAAAACTGCATGTTATAAATCCATTCTAGTTAGATAACTGTAACCCATTTTAAATTGTGTGGTCATGAGAGTTTAATTTCGTATTTTTTGCACGTTTTTTCTATTTTTCCGAATAAGGTTACTGAATGCCTTTTAAATTTGATTCCTCATACTTGACAATTTTCAAATTGATGATCATAGAATTCCTGAATACGACTTGTAATTTTTAAAGGATATTAAAGGAGAAGACAATTCTAATAAAATAGATTTTCGTTTCAACTGCTAGTACCTATGTGTTTTTAAGAGCAGTAAAAATTTTGTTTTAATCTATTCTAGTTTTAAATTTTCTCTGATAATACTTTCGAAAAGTATCCGTGTTGTTCCAATTCATCTTGCATATAAACTCTCACTCTATTTTATTGGATATCTTTCGACAAATACTAGCATTTCTGCAATGAGGATTAAAAGAGTTGAGTAGTTGAGAATATTCACTACCTACTGCCCACTTATGTGTCACTCGTTTTACATTAGATTTTTATTTCATTTTTTCAGTCCTCACGATGCTCGTCAGTACACACCGGTGCAAAGTGACACCGAGTTTGAAACGAAAAGGATGCTAACCAGTGCAGAGAATGAGAATTGCAAGGGCTCTGACGATCCTCCACAGCAGTCGTGGCGCTGGGGAGAGCTGCCAACCTCTAGTCATGATGACTCCGTCAAGCCTGATGGTAACCACCACACGGTCAACATATTAGTCACATACATTGTCAATTATTCCTCACTGAACGACATAATCTGTCAATAGTAATTATTGATTTTGAATGCTCACTAAATTCTTCAATTGATTGAAAGATAGCAATTGCTAGTTCTAATTAATCTTCAAGCAAATGCTAGCATTCGAGTCAGCTGTATAATATTAATTCTATAGCTAGAACCAATGACTAGTTGCTAGTCACTAGATTCTAGTTCTTATTCAATTCACCCAATGTTTGTCATTAATATTTCTTCAATAAATTGAGAAGAATTATCGCAAAATAATCATCTTCTCTATAATTTGACGCACTGATTGATTTAGCATTTTCAAAGTAAGAATATTGTGTTACAATAGAATGCTGTTCCCAAAGATCACTTCCAATCATAAACGTGCTTCTATATTCAGTTGCCACGAACTCAATAATTGTTACCAATGAGTTGTGTTGAATTTTTTGTTAAAGATGCACAACGTTCGGTGTTATACAACATGCTGGGCTTCATGAAGAGAACAAAGCAGCAGAGAAGGGGTACACAAGGAATGTATCTGTCAGATATCAATAGCATCGAAGATCTTGATCCCGAAGTAGCTGCTCTCTACTTCCCCAATATCTACACCAAGCCAATCAAACAGCATTCCATCAATTCAGGTAATTGGGCTCATCTATGAAGTGACCTGTCACTTGTATTTGGTAAATTAATGATGATCTAACTATCATTTCAAAGTTCTTATTTCATTATTTTTATTATACTAGAGGTTGTATTTTGAGGTTCAAATTAGAGGTGTGTTCCTGATGTCATCTCACTAGAAGTTATAATTATTGTTTATCTAATTGAATGTTGTTTTTTACGTTTAAAACTAAGTGTGAATGTTGTTTTGCATTGTGAGGAGGTGGAAGTGGCAGTGGTAATGATGAGGATGCTGAGTCCGGAAACGGGCCGTCTCTGCCGCAGTCGCCGCACAGCGTGGAGGGGGCCATCGGCGGACCCAAGTCACTCGACAGCGACTTCGAAGAACCAAAGCACGGCTTGTTCAATTCCAAGTAGGTTTGCCAACATCAAATTTAATACTAGGCTTTAGTTTAATGCATTTTGAAGCTTAAACAATCAGACTATTATAATTAATTACAAATCTATTTATAAAATAACATCATAGTACCCCTTTTTCGAAAAGTTTTTAATATAAAATGACATATTAAAAACACATAATCTTTTATTTTATATTGAAAACTTTCAAAAAATGACACTATAATGTTATTTTATAAATAAAAAATAAGTATCCCTGAATACATACATTTTAAGAACACATTTAAATCATATACACCAATATTAGTTGGTGTTTCAATGAGTAACTGAATTCAGAGTTGATTGTTTAATTGTTATTTTGTCATCATAGTATCATGATATTGAGTTCTCTCCAACTGTAAGTTCATTGAAATCTACTAGTCAATTCCAAGTAAGTTCCACCAATCTACAAGTCCATTCCAAGGATATGTACAATTTTTAAAATCTATGTAATATGGTATTCGTCCTTTTCTAATCGTAGGATCAATTATTCCAACATTGATTCAATTGTAAGTTCTGTGCTTCATTATAGAAAAACTGAATACATGAGTTCGGAACATGTAAGCTACTATGGAAATAATATATTGTTGATAATCATTTCGAATATGTGGAAGTACTTGACTAAATTCCAGATTAATGTAACTTCAATAAAACTGTAACTTTGTTGGTGAATAAATTATTAAAGATTTTTGTTTCATTTCATAATTAGGTCTATGCAGGAATTTAAACTTCTCTTGTTTCCTTTCTTTTGTTTAACCATTCACCGTTGAATGTCATTAGTGGACAACTGCTTTCTTTTGTATTATCTTATCAAACTAATCAAAGTATTAGTTTTATAACAAGTTGGTTAAAAAAATATGAAGGTTTGAAATAGGTAATTTTGAATAATAACTGTCTTATTGTATTCTACATTCTACTTGAATATTACCGTATTTATTCCTTAAATTCTCGAATAATGTTTTGAAATTGTTCTGTTTCATTTTTCTCAGAGAAATCGCTTTGTCTCTTTGCGGTGGGCTAGAGGGCCAAGAAGGTCCTTCAGATCAGATGTTCCAGGATCATATTGTCCATTTCGAAGAGTTTGTTGATAACCCGGGACTCCTTGAGAACCCTAATCTTGTTGTCAAAATCGACGGCAAAAATTACAAATGGCGAACTGCGTGTTCTATTCTTATTGCGCGCCTTGTATTCAACAAGTCATTGCCTGAGGTAAATATTTGTTTTTTTTTCTAAAATCGAATCAAACTGATTTTTTCATAATAATTTGAATTTTAAGGTAAAATTGAATTTGGGATGAAATGGTGAGGATGAAAAAACATTCTTCTTTATTTTCATCGAGATTTATGTTAATGATTACTGCTGTCTTAATTTTATTATTAGAATTAAAATAGGTGACATGATATAACAATTTCGGATGATGGAGTTTATTTTGACTTTTCTAATTATTAATATCTCTATAAACTGAAATTTTGACTTTGGGTGCCTGCAGGATGTCATATCCAGACTGTCTGATGCATCACCCAGGCAGGACAAGAGGAAAGGCCAGCGCCGGGACTATTACCGATCTTGGTTCACATGGGGAGTTCGAGCTTCAGACCCAGGTAAATTTTATCACAATCAAAAGTTCGAAAAATTTCATTCATATTCCAAATCTTCCAGATTCATAATAAAAAAACCAGCTTGGGTTTCAAATAAAATTAACGTTGCACTCTGAGACATAAAATAAAAAAATAATTAATGAATGTATTTCTCATCAAAAACAATATGACAATATTGGAAATCTTATTATAGTATCAACATGATAGAAATCCTTGTTGAGAAGTTAGGTAGGCTACTCCAGGGATTCTCCAGGGATTCTTTCATGGGAGTTACCAGATAAAACATTCATAATCATTCTCGTACGAACATTTTATAATCGAAATAATTTATTAATTAGAATGAAATTTAATAAATTACGGTGAAACTATATTTTGTACAACTCACTTATTTTAGTTGAAAATAAATAATCAAATTGGGGTGAATTACGTAAAATATACTATGCCAATGTATTAATAAACAGTAGTCATGAACTATACACAAGAGCTATCAATTATAACACTCTCCAATGTGAATCGCCAAGTTTTTCATAGAATACAATTAAAATGTACAACAATATGGAAAAGAACAATACAATTCCAAGACCATAATTCATATTTACATTTATTATTCAATTATATGTTCATTCTGTCAATCCAGTTAATGCAGACAGTGAAGATGACTCGTTTCCAATAAATCGTGATCACTTCAAAATAACACCATCAGCATCCTAAAATAATACCGAATGGTACAAGTTTTTAAAACTTGTACCAATAACCTGAATCAATATCAGAATACCTGAGTAAAGCTTTTATTTTATGGCAAATGAATGAATTTGAAAAGCTAATTAGTATTTAACATAAGTAATACAGTCTAAAGATCTTAAATGTTTCTATCCATGTATTTCCAACTAAATTTTTCATAATATTCAACTGTGTATTGTAATATCTCATTTCTCGATCACTCAAATAAAATTATAGAAAACTTGTATGATTGTTATTTTCTAAAAGATCTAAAATTTCAATTTGAATGTAATTCATGATTAATTCGTGAAATACTCGTATTATGTTTATGCTGTTCTGTCTCAATCACGTTTTAAATTATATTTTGCAGTTATTCCTGGTGGTAAAGACGCAATCAAAGATCAAGCTGAAAACTCCTTAGACATTTTGGAAGCAACCAATATCGACAATAAGATACTCCCGCAGGAGTCAGTAATTGAGTAAGTTGTAAATTAATTGGCATTTATTTGTAAGATTTACTAGATTGATCCATTAGATAGAAAGTCTTGTTTGATAATAGCTAAGAAAACGCATTTCAGCTTTTATATAACTAATCAGTTTATCGAATTTAGTTTTTCATACACAATATTAAAGTTTGTTCATAGAAAATAAATATTTTTTGTTTTTTTTCAGTTTTTTAACCGTCAAAATTTAAAATTCTCAGTTTTTGTTGTTGAGTGAAAATGGACTAAATTCTAGAAAAGTGAAATCATAACCCTATTTCGGACTTTTAAAATGTTATCTAATTATCTAAATTTGGGAGAGAAATAGTACAAGGAGTATCATTAGTTTTTCTCTCCTGGTCAGTGTTTCCTTGTAAAAATTATAAATAAATAGAAAAATAAAAGAACAAAATTAGTATTAGGAGTACCTTTTACTGATGAAGTGACCGATCCGCTCTCTATTATACGGCTTAGAATGGCTGCGAAGTACTTTTTAATAATAAAATAAATTAGGGAAGTGTGTTTTATTTTTACAAACAATTTTTAACAAATTGTTACTCCTTATTTTGATGCCCCTTCACACTGAAATACGCCAATATATTATTAAATCTGTCAATAGCTGATATCTCATAAAAGTGTTAGGATAATAAAATAAGTCATGGTTTGAGTTATTACTTTATTCAATTAATTCCTACGTAAGTAAATAAATAAAGTCATTCATTGGTCTTCATATTTTTCATTACATTATATTTTATTTTCTAAAACACATTTTTATACTCGTATTGGATATAAATTAGATATAATCAATTTTTCTTTTATTTCATACAAATTCATAATTTTCCCCTTTGAAACTGAATTTTGAACTTTTTAATGGTTCTATGTTTTCAAATTAACATATAAATCAATCAATTTATTTTCAATTCATATTGATATTTATCAATTTAATTAATCCTACAAATTCATAATTTTTCCCATTGAAACTGGAGTTTGAACTTGTTTATGGTTTTGTCTTCAAATTAACATAACATATCAACTATTATGTTTTCCCACAGAACATAACTATCTCTTGGAAGAGATTTCAAAGGTCCTTCTTGGTAAAATATACTTCATCATACTTCATCAATAATAATATACTTCTTCATCAACTCTCATAACAGTTTAAAATCAACTTAGTTAATCAAAATTAAAATCTCTATGTTTTCCCCAGCTTTGCACTAACTCCTTTTTTCACAATAAGTTTTGATAATACAGGGTGACCCAAGTTGTCACCCTGTAGATTTTAATTGTTTGTTATTTTTACTTTTTGAAATTAGATTGAATTTGGGTATTGATAAAGGTGTTTTTGGATTTATTTTTTCATTTTTGACTAGTGATGATTCGCTCTTAACAAACGTTTTACTTGGCTATTTTAGAAGTAAGGCAAGCAGTGTCACTGAAGCACCTCAAGAAACAGGTTCAGATGTGATTGGTGTCCCTGACCAGGAGCCAGCCGTGATTGGCGAGCAGGCGCCCACTGCTCTCTCAGTCGTTGATTCGCCTACTCAAAAATCTAGTCTCACCACCATTCCTGTTGTACCCCGGTCAACCAAACCTCGTCCTGGGTAATTCTCATTCAATTCTATTCGATAAATCTCTTATCTATCATATTACTGTAACCTACTCGATCTATGATCAATCTATTCGAACAATAATTTATATGACTATTGTCGTACAGTTACTTTCTATGAATACAGTTTTCTTCGAACTGTCAGTATTCTTCATAAGTAACGTCTATGTTTCCCATTCCAACCAACGCTGACAGTTTGAAGTAATCTCACTGTAGCCAAGTCATTGAACTTATCGGTGATTATACAAATCAGATTGAATTGAGAATTAAATTAATTTGTTCTTAAATCATTAAACATTAACATTTCTGTCCTACATTCCGTGAATCGAGAAAAACCACAAGGAAAGATTGAAAAAGCGTGATTCTGAGTTTGCTGGATAACAAAAAAGTCAACAATGCTTGAATGAATTGAATTTTACAGTTTTGTGAGCTCTATTTTCCTATTTTTTGAGTTTCTCATGAGATGATTTTTCAAACATACACTTTCACCATTCAAAATGTAAGTTGTTTTTCAAGCTAACAGTTTATTTTAGCCTAGCTTTTCAATCAATTATGTGACATCAACTGAAATGAGATGTTTCCGTTGATTGCAGTGAACAAGTGTATTCAACATCATCTGAATCTGATTCAGAGTTGGACCGTAGGCAGAGAGTTTCAAAGACGCCCAGTCTCAGCATTCCTCTGGACAGAACTCACCGCTCTGGTAGCACTGACAAGTTCAAGAAAACATTGCGTCTCTCATCAGATCTCATTGTAAGTGGTTGGTTCTACAATATTCCAGAGTCTTTTTCCTCAAAACAAACGCAAACTCAGGTTTGGTTGGTTGGTAATTCATTGAAAAACAACCTTAATCTCAAATTTGTATCTTTTATTATTTTTGTGATTGAATGATTTGAGTTTTTAATTGTATATACACATTATGTAGGCCTAATGAAATGAATTGTTATTACTGATACCTTTTAGACCATTAAGGCTGAATGTCAAGTTTTTTTAATTGAGAAAGATTGATTTTCTGATAAGAGAATTTAATTTTTCTTCGAACGTAATTGTGTAATTATTATTGAAAACATAATCTAATTAGACAGATGAATTGAAAATTCTCATTTGTAATATCCTATCGAAACCAGACAGTTCCGTCACGTGGGTGCCATACAAAAATCATATAAAAAATCTCAAATTTAATTTTAATGAGATTTTTCTAATGCTAACTATTACACGCCCAGACAGAACAGAAAAAGCATGCAATTTGTATTAGCCTTTCATTTCAACCTGTGTTTGGAATGGTAGAGGGTATAAGTAGAATAGAAATTGAATTGGAAGATTCCTCGCAAATACTGTAACTAATAACATAGTTATGAGTTATATAGCTGATAACATAGTAATGTGAACTATTGCAATGTGAACTCTGAGAACTATTCTAAGAAGAGATATGATGGATCACTGCAAGGCGCTCTTCATCCAGCATAACATATTCACAGTTGTCGCACTCTACATATATGAAGTAACAACCCTGGCTGTGAGGAGTAGTCCAGAATTGAGGGGAGATAGACATGCCCACAACACTAGAAATAGAGCCGACATTGATCTCCAGCAGCACCGGCTCACAAAATTCAGCAGGTCGCCGGCCTACTCTGGGGCCCGACTCTTCAACCTTCTGCCCAAGGAGCTTAAGGCAATACAGGACTACGGTGCCTTTGCTAGAGGTCTGATAAACTACCTGATCGTGAGGCCCTACTATACACTGGCAGAGTACATAGACGACCACACATACTGGCACCATAGACCGTGAATCCCCATTGATTGGGAAGAAATTTGACAATTTCCAGGTCTACGATCATGGAGAAGACTACAACAAGTAACAAGTATTATTATATTCTAATAATTATGATTAATTTCATTCATTTTCAGGCCAAATTGAATCTGAGGGAGGGAGCGAATGAGGTGGAGTTCAGTGTAACAACAGCATATCAGGGCACTAGCAGATGCAAATGTTTCCTATTCAAGTGGCGCTATGATGATAAAATTGTGATATCTGATATTGATGGTACAATTACCAAGTAAGTGCCACTCCAAAAATAATATTTATGAAGATAAAACTGTGCTTTTCATTTTCAGGACACATTCGTGTTATGTGATTTTAAATATATATGAAGAACACATATAGCCTATAATCTTCTTTCCAGATAACGTCCAACAATTTGCTTAGCGTTGGAAAGAATAGTAATCAGATCATAATTTTTATCATAAGATTTTAATTATTGTTCATTATTTATAAATAATTTATCAAATTCAGTGCTCATTAAATGAAATATCAAGTGTTCCAGAACAAAAACAAACCAATAACACGAGCCACTCTCATAAATGTTTATCCTTAAGAACTGAAAATTTTCAATTTTAGCTACAGTAGATTGATATGAAATCTACCTACTGTTCATGTTATCATTCTCCAGCAATTTATTCTATTCTCTGATATCCTTATTATTAAGCTAATATCGAGTGATAATTTGACACATTGTCAGACCGGACTCCCCCAAAATGATTCCCTAATCCCCTATGATTCCCTAAAATCCATACTGTCAAGAATACTGAATAAATAAAAGTTGTAGGTATATCGCAATTTGATTATTTGCAGGTCTGATGTTCTGGGTCACATCTTGCCCATTGTAGGAAAAGACTGGGCTCAAAGTGGAGTCGCAAAGCTTTTTACCAAAATAAAGAATAATGGTTACAAGCTGCTCTACCTCTCTGCGAGAGCCATAGGTGAGTGGCATGTCAAATACTCAGCTCCAATCTCCAAAGTTATAGACATTTGTTACATTACCTACTACGCTGTTATTGTATGTTTGGCACATTGTCAACTTCTTAATTTTCTTCAAGACTAACCAATATCTCACTGTCGTGTGCAGAAATAATTTACAAGCATCATCATCCATAACCTCTTTCCCCTAGTTTCATTTTCCACATTAACCTTTCACATCTAAGGCTGGCCACTAACGGTAGAACATGCATGACGCATGACATCCACATGTTCATCATCAGCGAGAGGCCTCTACCATAAAATATACAGCAAATAACAATAAAAAATAAACCACTGGAAAATTACAAATTATAATGATAGAAAGTAATTCTACCCAAAAGGAGCAGCGAAGAGAAAAATGAACAAAAGAATCGAAGATACAAAAACTCGACCTAAAAAATTTGGCTTCAAGCGTTTCGCTGTGATCACAGCTATGATGACAACAATGTATGACGGCTGTGTATCATGTATGTTTATTTATTTATTTATTCGTGGAAACATAACAAATCATATAAATATGATTGGGAAGGAACAACAGGCTTGGCCCAAAACTATTACATTCCCAAATTTTGATTACATTTCCAAAAAATAGGTTATGTTTCTTCCGTAAAAAGTTCAAGCTCAACTTTCGTCCAAAAATAAATATGGGATGCAAATGTATATGTTGTACCGTTAGAAGCCAGCATAAAGCTCTCAACCTTGAGCAGTTTGAATTTGGGTTATCATTCGTTACTAATTACCAGCGCTAGATGTAGGCCATTACAGATGTAGTACCTCTTGTCAATACTACTCGGATTGTAATAATTATTAACGACCGTCTAATGCAGAAGTTTTAATTTTTCAGGTCAAGCACGACTCACTAGAGACTATCTCAGGTCAATAAAACAGGAAGATTTATCTCTTCCAGAAGGACCCATACTACTGAATCCTACTAGTCTTCTAACTGCATTTCACACGTGAGTTATTTTCCCAAAATAAAGTAGTATTTTAGTGTACAGTTCTTCGACGTTATTCAATCTGCTTCCTCTATCAAGCTATTATTCTGGGATCTAAAATTTTCAAATTATCGAAACTGTATGATTGATTAATATTTGAAATCATAATTGTATATTATTATTTGTGTTAATTGATTAATCTTCGGAGTTTCGGAATTTAGGTGCTCAAGTTATCAATTATTTCAATAGAAGTTTAATTCCTTTGCCTCGCATGAAACAAAGTTCAATTGTTCCCTTTTTGGAAAGACTTGACAATGAGAAAGTGTCAATTCCGTTTCAATGTTTCAGAGAGGTGATTGAGAAAAAGCCTGAAGAGTTCAAGATATCATGTCTTCGAGACATTCAAGCTTTGTTCCCGCCTAGCTCCTGTCCTTTTTACGCAGGTTATGGAAATAAGATTAATGTGAGTATAATATTAATGTACAGCACGTGTATTACATTGTAGCTATCAATCTTTTGCGAAAATTCTTCAAGCCCATTTCAAATTGCACTTTTTTCTAAAATATTCAAATTCTTATTGCTATCCTATCTTCGTCTTTTTTTGGAAAATTGTTTTAAAAAATCATATCCTATTGAGTTATGGATCAATAAGAAGAGATGAGATTAGCCAACGACAAATAAAATAGCCTGAATAATTTAAATTAAGAATATTAAGCAAGCAATTTCTGTTAATATTTTTAATATCGGGGCACCGAGCTTCGCTCGTTATTTATTTATTGATAAACAGAACACAATTCTTCAAAATGATTGGGGAAGGACAAACAGGCACAGCCCAAAACTGTTTCTTCCCCGAATTTTGATTTATACACTATAAATGGTTCAAAAAGTAGGTTATGTTTCATACACTTAAAATCAGGTCCAATTTTCAGTCAAAATATTTAAAAACAGAAAAGTTCTAATTTAGATTGTTTACAAACCAAATTGAATAACACTCACTAATTACTTAAAACTGTAAAATAATGATTAACTTTGAATATTATGATATACTCTAATTTATTTAGAGTGATAAACCATGTCATGTCAACAAATCAGATTATTTTGATAAAATTTCTAGATAATATTTCTCACGTGATACGGTAAGCTGATTGAATGATTACACAGCTGATCTCCCACACAGGCACACGCATCTTCTGTTATCGACAGACGACGTAATTATCATCTGTTTTTCCAAGGATGAATTATCCTTTTAATGTCCTTCAGGGAGTTTTCCCAGGGATGAGACATAGTGCAATCGAATTTTTATATCATAAACCTACTATTTTCCAACTTTCGTGAAAATCTTAGATCCGTTGAACATAAATAACCAGATATAAAAATAACAAGATATAAAAATATAAACAGACATACAGAAATTGCTCGCTTAATATAATAGGATATCTGGTTATTTATGTTCAACGGATCTCGAAAACGGCTCTAACAATTTTCACGAAATTTAGAACATAGTAGGTTTATGATATAAAAATTCGATTGCACTAGGTCTCATCCTTGGGAAAACTCGCTGAAGGACATGAAAAGGATAATTCATCCTTGGAAAAACAGATGATAATTTCGTCGTCTGTCGATAACAGAAGTTGCGTGTGCCTGTGTGGGAGATCAGCTGTGTAATCAATTAGCTTACCGTATCTTGCGAGAAATCTAGAAATTTTAATTGACTATCAGAATAATCTGATTTGTTGAGATGGTATATATCATAATATTCAAAGTTAATCATTATTGTACAGTTCTAAGTGATTAGTGAGTGTTATTTTGTTATTCAATTTGGTTTGTAAACAATCTAAATTAGAACTTTTATATTTTCAAATATTTGGACTAAAAATTTGACCTGAATTCGAGTGTATGGAACATAACCTACTTTTTGGAATATTTATAGTGTATAAATTAAAATTCGGGGAAGAAACAGTTTTGGGCTGTGCCTGTTAGTCCTTCCCCAATCATTTTAAAGAATTGAGTTCTGTTTATCAATAAATAAATAACGAGCGAAGCTCGGTGCCCCGATATTAAGATATTAATAGATTAGTTGATGCTGAGCTTTTGGAGAATTCATATGTAGCAACCCGTTCAATATTGTCAATGTCTGGTATTCTTATTTTCAATTTGTTGAATCATTTTATCCAAAATCCAGAGCATCAAATTATAATGTAGTAAGTTAAAGGCTTTTTCATTAATACTTTACATATTTTCTATTTTATTCAACATCTTCCCTATTGTTCATTTACATAGCAATAGAGAGAGCAAAGTAACTTGAAATATAAATTAATCATTGAGCTAATTTTATTTGTTCTTATCGCGTTCAAACAAATATAATTTGGTTAAACTAATTGAAACTTATTTCCAGGATGTTTGGGCTTATCAGGCTGTGGGAATACCAATATTCCGAATTTTCACTATTAACCATAAGGGTGAACTGAAACATGAACTCACTCAGACATTCCAGTCATCGTAAGTTACCATTTTATTTGCTTATTTCTTGTGGCATGCAATATGGGGGTAAATTGGTACCACAAAATAGAATGCTTCCAAGGGGTGTGGTACATATGATAAATGTGTCAATAACAGGGTCAGTCAAAGTAGTTCCTCGTACGTGATGTACACTTTTTTCATAAAATTTCCACCTAGTGTATACTTTTCACTTTCTTTTTTACGAGTAAAGCAAGTCATAAAGGGATGATAATATAACTTTGGTTCCAGTCATACAACTACAACACTAATCCAAAGACCACGTATATCCTATGATTATCCAATCATTGAAATTGAAGAATCTTGTTAAAATAATCATGTACTCCTGTACTTATGATTTCATTTAGTATGCTATATTCAAAAACGGTTAATCTCATTCAACACTGCTTCTTCAGTTGAAACTAAATAATACCCTAGAAATACTGTCCTTTCTGATAACTAAAACAAGCAACACTGTAATCTTCTCTGAACGTCATCAATAGATTAACGCACATAAAACGGAACAAAATGTGTTTCCTTGAAAGTTGATTTGCATGGAACAAACAATCAAGGAACTCAAAATTCCAGCACTAGATGTTAGATAAAAGTGTATCACTGTGAAACATTCATTCAATCGTTTTCAACACTGATTGTGTCATAATCAACAAGCATTCATTTTGTGTTTGTCTTTTTATGGTTTGAGTGTAGCATAATAGAGTTGTTTACTGATTACAGTTACTCTGGCCAGAGTTGTATAGTGAACGATCTTTTCCCACCTCAGTACTTGGTAGCACAGACGTGCTCTGCACCCTATTTGTTAGCATCTCAGTGATGCCCTCTTCTCAACACTGATGTATTGATGCGATGTGCTGACTGAGCGTCTCTAGTCGATCAAATATCTAGTCAGTCTAGTGTGTTAGGGGACCGCTGAGAGCTGATGTTCAACTCTTGATCTGTTTCAGCATTAAAATTTGGTAAGCAGCTGTCTGCGAAGGTGGCTGTGTGCTCTTGTCACATAAGTGGGCTTTGGAACAAAAATATCAATAATGCTTGACGCTTAACACTAACGCATCTTTTAGCTTTATGAATACTTGTGCTTGAAATTATTGTGACACTCGTGTGATAGTAAAATCCATCAAGGGAGTGGTGCATAAGTTTATTAGCAAACTTAATCATTATTTGGGTTTTTAACAGGAATGGTTCATCAAATCGAATCGATCAAAGCTTTGATGATTATAATATTATTTCTCATTTATTTCTCTCCCTGATCAGTTGATAGAAATGCATCTTATCGAAGAACTTGTTTTTCGAGTATTAATCATGATCACCTTGCATGTTGGTCGTTGGTGTATCAACTAGCTTGCATTTCTGTTGTGAAGAATTTGTGCTGTCGATTAGACAAATTCAAATGACTAATTGCTTTTATACGTGTCATATTCTTTCAATTCTTAAGAATTTCGAACTCAATCCGTTAAATAATGGTTAATTATTAATTTCTCGCTTGTCTTGACTAACATCTAATATGTTTTTGAGAACATTATATCAATATTATTTGTCGGTTTATAACTATGTTGTAGCTCTGTCAAAATTAATGACCGACTTTTAAAGAGCAGTGAAAAATCTCATTCCTACAAAACACTCACTGTGATAGTCTTGTCGAACCGCAGCCATAGTTTACAAAGGCTCAATATTTGTTTTCAACCTTTACAATTTTATTTCTCTCAACTATTTTGATGGGCTGATCAAATTTTGAATCGTTACTTGTCTTGTCATTAATTTAAAAACAGTTAACAGTATTGATCTATTTTAAAATTCAATCAATGATTTGCAAGAAGCACAATCCCTATCCCATTGTCGAGTTGCCTTCAATATTGATATTGTACCGGTATAAGATAACTCTGTAAATTCCTGAAGATGATTAATGATCTGATTTTATTTTCCTTGCTCAAATCAAGATTTTTGCTTTGTGTTGCAACATTTCTTACGTATCTTTATCAAACCATTACTACTTAAACGTAATCTCAATGCTTTGTTATCAATGCTATTTCTTCTGCCATGTACAGAATTTTGAAATTTATTAATATATTATGATAACAGGAGAAAACATAAGATATACCTCAAGGTTTTCATTGGTGACATGTTTCTAAACAGAAAATACATTATTGTTTTTACCTGCTTGAAAACAATTGACTGAATATAATAAATTTTATGAACCACTCCTTTTTAGAGTTTTGAACATTATTCAAACTACATGATCTCGAGTTTATATTTGATAGACTAGAAAGTGATTGGAATTGAGATTAGATTTGTGAAAAATGTTTGTTGTTTGTTGCAGGTATTCGAACATGAGCTACATAGTTGACCAGATGTTCCCGGCGGCGCCTGTCAGAGCAAATCTCGAGGACTTCTCGCAGTTCTCGTTCTGGCGAGAGCCCCTACCCGACATCGACATTCAAAACGATCTGATTCAGCCACACAAATAACTCACCTGTCTGCTAGCTATTTGTGATTTTTAATACGCATTATTACTTATATCTCCGTAAATAGAGAAATTCCCTTAGTTCCGCCAAGTAATCGATATTATAAATTGTGAAAAGAATCAATGTTTGCATATTAGAAATTATTCTGAATCATTTTCTTGTAACAACCTAAGTTATGCAATGCTACTTGATCTAAAACACATCTAGAAAAATCATGTTCAAATTCTAATAGAACATGATTTTAAAAATGTGATAATTTTCTGTTGCAGCATGAATCTTATTGTAAATGTTGAAGCAATTTGTGGAACAAATAATGAAGGAAAATTATAATAGTTGGCTCATGAAAACTATTAAAAAAATAGCACACACCATTAAAAAACAACAGTAACCTAATGATGTATATTTATGTGAGTGACACCTGGATATAAGAATTTCACTTAGATAAGATTGAATAGGAGTCAAAATTATGTCACAATTTTGGAAAGTCAACAAAATATTCAAAATTAGATATTCATATTAGTTATATTTTGTCTATTATAAAATTTCTGGTAATACCTAAACGCTAGCATTGGAATATTTGCAATCGATTATCCAGTAGACCACGAAGGAGTACTTCAGAACTTTCAAACAGTAAGATAATTTCAAAAACGTCACAGTATATTATGTAAAATATATCAAGTCCATGGACGCATATGTTTTGAAACTTTGATGAGTGTTTTTCCAACAGTATTCAACCAGCTAATAGAACTCATCGTCAACAGGATGAAGGTCACCGAAAAAAATAAAAATCCGTTCAACGGAAAACAGCATTAAAAACAGTAAGGAATAGAACAAAAATGTTTTATTAATAAAACAATTCACAACACAAAGTACTGGCCACAAGTTCGTACAATGTTCTATACTTAAATGTTACATTCCTTTTGTGCATTCGGCGTATTAACCCAATAGCCTCTTGAATATCATGTTTAGATATAATAGAAAAAACCTTTTGATTACATTTACATGAGAACTTTACTACCCTTTATCAACAATATAATAACCAGTGATAATACTCTTTACTGAGTATGTATCCCAAGCATCTTTGCTATTATTAATTTATCTTACTTGATAAGTAACTAAGGCCGATCTATTTGGTTTCAAATACTTAGTCATATTTTCCAAATTAATACTGATGAAGTTTTTCTATAAAAATAATAAAAGTTCACAGCCCAATTGGAATGAATAAGTTTGAATTACTAATATTGGCATACAGAAGATGGTGAGACCCAACCTCCAAATGCTCTTTCCAACTCTTGGGCTACAGCAATGCACAAATGGTCTTGGTAGGGCGCTCCCACAACCTGAAACAAATGAAAACCGCTGGTTAATTTCAGAGCTGAAATTAAGTTTTAAATTAAATATTGATTCAGGAACATTTTGCCAGAATCAGGCGGACGAGAGGGAGTCACTGGGGAAGTAGTTGGCGAAGTTGAGAGGCATTTCTGTAGGCATTTATTCAACAAGAGTAGAACTCAAGTATGAGATATTGAAATAAATTTGAAAAATTAAAAATCACTTCACTTATGTGGTCTACTTTAAATGAACTTGAAAATGGCCAAAGTAGGTCGAAGCTAGTCGTTAAAATGTTTTAATAAAAGGGTACTACAAGTTTTATCTTGTTTTTATAATTTGAACAATCAACTATTAGCCTAAGAAAATCTCTGATCTAATTTTGTGAAATTACAGTCATGTTTATATAGTATTATCACGAAATATTACGATCTTTCAGTTCAGAAATTGGCAAATTAAATTGATATGATTGCAGGACCCAATTTTGTTTCAAACAATTTTAAGTACAGTATAAGGCCCAATTCACACGATCGGGCAGACGTGTCGGTGGCGTGGAGCTGACTTTTTTCATTCCTACATAAACATATGGTCCAATGCAAACAGAAGTGGCGTTTCGCGATGCCACATCAGTGTGCATTGAAAAATATGTTTATATAGGAGTGGCGTGGGAGTGGCAAAAAGTCAACCACCACCACTGACATATTTGTTCCCCCTGATGCAGAAGTGAAACATGTTCTAGAAGGCCACGACCTTCTTTGGGCTTGCTTCCATCCAACTTCATAGCAGTTTGATAAAAATTAATAATATTAATAAATGTCTCGTAAAAATTACGAGTAGTAAACAAAAAATAATTATTACCATGAGCTTATTTTCAATAGTGATATGAAAAATAGAAAACCATTTTCAAGCTTCACAGATTAAGACTTAATTCAAGCCGGTTGAGCTCAAAGCACCCAGGAGGCGCACCATGTCACTCCCCACAAATTCAAAATTACTTGGTTGAATACGGTACTTAGCATCTTAAGCTAGAATACGCACTCACCTCCGTTAATTTGAGAAGGGCGTCACGCCGCGACTCAGGTGTGCATTGAGCTTTACATCTAATGAAAACAGAATAGCATAAACATTTTTAAAATATATGACTAACCTGAACTCCGATTGGTAATCCAGTTTTATCAACTCCCAAAGGAACCTGAGTGACGGGCAGATTCAGAACGTTGAAAATAGCCCAATAAGAGAAGTTGTACGGACGGAAGAATGTAGCGTAATGGTAAGGTGCTGTATCAGGACAACTTGGAAAGATGAGAACGCCGTTGCTGTCCAATTCTTCCTAAAAATAAATAATTCATAGTTATTTGCAATTTACAAAAAAAATATCAAAATGCTCGATATCAGATTATAGCTTCCTTTTTTGTAGGCTAGTGATATTTCTAGTCCTACCGGTAGCAAATTAAGATGAAAATATACAATAGTAGTACTTCAGAAACTACAATAGTGTCCAAATATTGTAGGTATTCTTATGTAGTACAGACAATAATGTAAGCATATTGAAGCCAGTATTAATAATAAATATAATTTATCAATAAATAAATAGTATTTGAAAAAGTAGGAATTGTACTAACCAGAAGCTGTTTTAGAAGTTTTGAGGTTTCTCTTTCAGCCCACTTTTTGTCAGTTTTGGGCATTTTCATATCCCACAAGCGCATCAACGATGGAAGTGTGAACTGTGTACTACCAGTCAGCAGGAATGGTAACTCACTCCACAGCGAAATTGTTCTCTGAAAATCAAACACGTTCCAATTATTATTACAAAGCAACATACCATAGCTAAATCGAAAAAACATATATGAATTCAAATGAAAGTCTGCATGTATTTTTCCAAGTGAACTCTCATCTAGCGTAATTTTACAACTTACACCATTTTAGGATATATCCGCATCCAGTCCTCAAGTGACGAATTTGAGACTAAGTTATTTGCTTGTATTTGCCTATTTTTCAATTGATTTTTTTCGTAATTTCAATACGAACATGGTGTTACACTTCATGCAGCAATTATTATTTTTCAATGCTAAAATTTATCTGCAAAAAAATGAAATAAAATTTCCTGAAATTTTACTTATTATACATTTACTACTAATTATTAGTAAATACTTGATTACTTATTATACATTTTGTCGAACGTGTTTTGAAATATAGTTTTGTAAGTATTGTGATGTAAGGATAACATTTATTTTAGTGATAGGCTACTAATCGTTGAACAGTAAAAACAAATGCTGTAAAGCTGTACAGTGAAATAATCCAAATTCACTGAAATTTTCCTTCAAAACTTTAGGATAATTGCTTACTCACCTCTCGATTTCCAAGATCAAAGGGGAAATTGCCTTCTTCTTTGGTCATAGCGTGACGCCACAACGAATAGCTGTGTCTAAATCCTGCAATTGAAATGTGTCTAGGTTCAGTCTCAGTCAAGGTGGCCAGATGGTTGACAGACCTACGCACCGCACACTTCAGTGTGTCCGAGACAGGACTCACCCGCATGTCGCCCGGCTCTTCAACGTACACTACATTCACTTTCGAAATGTCAACCTTTTCCAAACCGATAACAACAAAAATTAAATAACATTTCAAGTACATGTGAAATAATAAAAATGAAAAATCAATGTAACCAAAATTAAAAAATACAAACATAAATCCTAGGTTTCATACAAATATTCATCAATTTCCCGCAATGATACCTAATTCATACGAATCAACTTCCTAACTGCAAGAGAATTACTTCCAAAATCATCAAGAGAGATAGTTGACTTACTAGTTGAATATTAGAAGTTTATTTGCAATCATGTCAGTTATTAAAAAATGTAATTTTCTTGACAAATATTACTAATAATGTAAAACTTGTAACTTAAAAGTTTTCTTAGGTGAGCATGATTTAAGTAGATAAAATGGTGGAAACAATAAGCCGTCAAAAATGTATATTCTAATTATTGAAAAACTTTGGAGTGATATAATTTGATTATAATTTTAGCTGACTAAGCATACTTGAAGAAAATAAAGACATTTTCCTAATGTGGGTTCTGCATTTTTGATAAGAAACTCACAGTGAATTTCAACAACAAAGAACAATAAATGGATAAAGAGGAAAGACCCAAATGTCTTGAATGTTTGTTAAAGTTTGATGTTTGCTTGAATTCAAACTCTACATTACTCAACCACTCAACCTACCTCGGAATCCAATTTCAATTTCGGTATATTTTCAGGACCAATCAGAACTTTGAGCAAGGGTGTAATGTCTTCGGCATACTTTGTCATAGTACCCGCCGATACCATCGAGTTTTTCTCAGTCCCTTTCCTGAAAGTCATTCCTCGAGACGATGTTAAACCTGGACAATCATACATTTCAAATCTGATTAGTATTGAATTATTATTATTGGCTTGAATAACAGTCAGTTCATTCGTTTATGACTTGTATAAGATAGCATTTTAGTTATGTAATGCTTGATTAGTTCACATGTTAGAAACTTTTTGTGCAAAATTTGAAAAAATATATAAATCACTACTTATAGCAAATATGAATATCAAACCGTCAATCACGTTACCGGTATTTGAGAATTGAGGAGTAATAGTTGTAGCAGTTAGTTACTCCTAAAGATCTATCGCTAATTGAATTGTTTTGGGATTAAAATTAATAGAATTTCTCAAATAGTTCCTTATAGAGCTATAACTAACCTGAGGTTGGTTTATGTCCGAAAATGCCACAATAAAAGGCTGGCATCCTTGAGGAACCACCGATGTCAGTTCCAAGTCCAAAAGCAGTTCCACAGCATGTTATCAAGCTTGACTGGAATGAACACAAATAACTCAATTATTTTTAAAATCCAAAATTCTGAACTCATCCGAGCTCAAAAAATAGTACATAAATAATCTAAATTAAAAATAAATAGCCTAAACTAAAATTATAGTGGATAATTGTATTTTGAAGAAAAACAGTTCAGTATTCAGTGACTCAATGATTCAAATTACACCCAAATATTACACATTTGATTATAAATGGTACTAAACATAATGATTTTTTCAAAATATGTTATTTTATTGTACGTTGATTCCTTATAATTGATTATGGAGTATGTTTATTTTTTAGCATAAGAAAGTAGTGTGAGCTGTTAAAGAATGAATAATAAATGCAATGTTATAAATTATTACACAATGAAATATAAATTCGATAGAACAGTAAATTACAAAAACGTTTTTCAACGGCTGAGAAATGTCTATGAGCTATTGAGAATACCTCTCCACCAGAAGATCCACCCACTGTTCTGGTGAAATTAAAGGGATTATTGGTTTGACCGTAGACATTGTTCCTTGTCTCAGACCAGAGATTCAATTCGGGGACATTGGTAACGCCGATCAGGATAGCTCCAGAGTCTTTAGTTTTCTTTACAATGTCAGCATCCTCTCTCGCCTTACAGCCTTTTCTTGACAACAATCCAAAACTGAAATTACAACCTGCAATAGAAAAGCTTTTGATTAGAGAAATTATAAATCATCTTTCAAATCCTAAAAGTTGAAATTTATACCAAAAGTTATGTGATATCTTAAAATCGCTATGTAATAATGATTTTAATATCTATGTAGACTGCAATTTTTAAATACAAAAGCTTGAGGAGCAGATAGATTGACATTTTTATGCATATTTGAAATCAGTATGTGAGGTCCATGTGAGATCCACGTTATAATGACAGTGGAGAAAGATAGAAGAACAGCGTAGCCGATTCTCTGCCTTGCCACTGCCTTCTATAGAATAAAGATGAAATCGGTATATCTGTTGTAATATTATATGTTCATTCATTTTTAAAATAATCAATTACCTTTAATCCGGCAAGAGTATATATTTTTCAATTATTAAATTATGAATTTTTATAGTTTAGATGTAATACTTTGTTTATTAATATGTTTCTTCATTGTTGAAAAAAGGATTTGAAAACGTTGCGTACCTAGAAAAGGATAGCAACGTTGCGTACCTAGAAAAGGATAGCGCTATCTGCTTTGTGTAATGATAGAGAAGGATATAGCAACATCAATGTTAATTAAATACATACTGCCTTTATAATGTGGACCAGCAGTACCACCATTGCTGGTCTTATAATTGTAACAGCCAAAATAGCTTATCTGTAGAAAAAAGTCATTCCCAACATAATTGTATTCTGATTTTTTCAAAAATAAAATTAAAAGTGGAAAATATAGAATTTTATTACACTTTGAAATCAGATTTTTATCAAATTTTACATCAAGAAGGCAACAACGATTTCTAGTTTTAGAGTTGATCCATTCACAAAATACGATGAATTTCAATGGAAAAACATCATCGCTTATCAATATTTTATTTTATCACAAAATTGATTTAGAAACTTAATTCTACCATCTCAGACACCTTGTATTCCTTAATAAGGAAGGATATTTAGCCTTTTCATGAGGGACGATTTGATTAAATTGAGGCTGGAGCAAATCAATATAGCAGAAGAATTTTTACACAAAACTCAACCAACGTGTGGCTCGCTACAAATTACATATAACCATAATCATCACAAATAGCGACCCTGAAGCGTACTGCTGATAAACAATAGGGAAATTTATTTTTTTCTATAATCAATATTTGTGAGTTTCGACTGGTAGGATAACTAGAACCTATTTTTGAGGTGAACCTTGTACAGGTGCTATTACATGTTGAGTGGAGGAAGTGAAAAAGAACTGTCCTGTCCAATCACTCACCCTTTGCAGCAGTGCTTTCTTTGGAGGTGAATGGAACACCAAGGAATGGTTTCGACAATTCTAGAGCCGCCAAATCAGTGGATTCCGAAATGAGTTTGTCGACATTTCGAGCTTCTTCCAATGCTTCCTCAAATCTATCTTGTACGAGTCCGTTGA
The DNA here is from genome assembly GCF_014356525.2 of Nilaparvata lugens. Classification (NCBI taxonomy): domain Eukaryota; kingdom Metazoa; phylum Arthropoda; class Insecta; order Hemiptera; family Delphacidae; genus Nilaparvata; species Nilaparvata lugens. The sequence goes on along the minus strand of NC_052504.1, from coordinate 66,834,892 downwards.
TGAACGGATTGACTTCTTTGGCTCTCTCAATGAATAACTTCACAACGTGTTCAGAGGTCACCTGGTGGAATTGCGATATTTTGCAATAAGTTAGTTGGAATTTATTTGGTTTATGTATTATATCCAAGAGCATATTTCAGAGGAGAATAATTACTTAATAAAAATTCAAACTCTAGCAACTAAATTTTCTAGATACTAGACTCCTCTCAGCGTAACCTTGACATAGGAAAATGTTTAGCTCTCATTCTATGGAAAATGTTAATAAAATGATTAATTCATGAATATGTTAACGCAGTATAGAATAATATACTGGATGGGAATTTTTGATATGATCAAGTGCAAGATTGAAAGTTTAAACTAATGAGTAGCATCAGCAGATTAAATTCATGTTGCTAATTTGGTAAAAATTGAGGTCAATTTACAATAACTGTTTAGGAATTGTAGTTTGAGTAAGGTTTATACTAGGACATCAATGTTGTTTATCATGGAATGCCACATGCTCACATATTCCGTTCAACAACATATTTATAATGCTTAGAATAAAATCAATGAACTATTATCTTGTAGAATGAAAAGCTTGTTAAAATTCGTTCAACTTGAAAAGTTCCGTAATACAATAGAGTGGTTTTAGATGACTAGAGCAGATAAAATGTTATTGAGATTGTTTTTCAAAAGTTTTCACTGTAATACACTTTCAATTTTATAATTAAAAGATAATTATTATTACACTTGTTTTCAGAAAACTGGTGGATTTGACACAGCATACATCATTATACTTAAATATAGATAAATGATTTAAATGAAAGTAATCTTTGAATATCTGAAATCAGTATGTGCAAGCGATAGGACAGGGCAAAATCGTTAAGATAAGATATTTTATAGCATCCAATTTCAAATGTGATTCAGAAAACTTATTACGACATATATCAGACACTGCTCGAGACAATAATGTTCAATGAGTCAACTGATAGATTGCATTGTTAATGCCGTTCACATTGATAATTGAGAAATGACAAGTCAACAAGGTGAGTCAAGGCAGCCTTTTGTATGTAAATTTCCATCACATAAGAAAAATAAGTGAGGCAGTAATTTCACAATAGTACAATAACTCAATAGAATCGAAAAATGTGTTTTTAATTGAGATTGATAAAACTATGAGTACCCTTAGTTTTTCTCTTCTATTCAGTGCTTTCTTGTGAAAATAAACATAAAAAATAAATAAATAATGAAACTAATGCACTAATGCAATTTATTTTTAATACCGAGCGTTGATATTGACACCTTAGACCCCAAAGATTAAAAAACCGAAAATGAAGATAGTTTTCAAGAAGAATGTAAGAGTACATTTGCGGGATTATCTGCAAAAATAATCTGTGAGGGAGAATAGTGGAGAACTTAACTAATTGTAATTGATCGAATTTATACTAATTTTAAATGGAATATCGAATAGGTTAGATTTTTACTTCTGAAAAAATACCAGTATATAAAATATATCAGGGACATTCAGAGAATACCCTACATTACAGAAGTAAGTATTTTGTGAATGAACAAGGAAACAATACAAACTTATAATAATTCACTCACCTTTCTATTTCTTATCTTACTAGCCAAAGATAAGGCACTTTCTGTAAGAAGTGTATCCTTGACTTGTGGCAAGCGTTTGTGGTCCATTCCAAAATCACAATATACGCATCTGAATATATAATCAATGAAGCGATCGAATAAGAAACGTATGAAAGACATCATTTTGAAGAAAAAATTGCAAGGTCGTTGAGAACTCGCTTTGTTTCTTCTACTTCCCAGTGACTTTCTCTTCTGGAATCAAGAATTTCTTTTAGACATAAGTTGTAAATAAATATGATTATTAATTCAATAATTTATGATTTAGCTGAATCACTGACATCATTTTATTAGTGGAAAGGAATTATTCAATACGGAGGAAATAATTTACATGTTAGTGTTATAAAAGATAGTGATTAACCCTGTGCAGTGAAAAAGGGCACGCGTTTTGTAAAATAATTGGTTTTGGAAAATGCGACTTTTAACAAAACCTCATTATTTTTCATCGATATATAAGTTTTAGTAATCAGCCTCAATTAGCTTCTGAGAGACTAGGCGGTTGTATCCAGCACCAATAATCTGTCTTTGTTGGTGGAATGACTTTGTTAGTCCCACTAATAATCTAGCACTGTTCAAGAGTGATTCTGGAATTTATTCTTATTCTATAGTCAGCATACTTCAGCTGCAGTATCAATTTTTACTTTCCTTGCCCTATAACCATAGGTAAGGAAAGTATTGCTTTCCGAAAAAAATTATGGTACCCCAATTTCTAAATTTCTATACGTTTCAAGGTCCCCGAGTCCAAAAAAGTGGTTTTTGGGTATTGGTCTGTGTGTGTGTGTGTGTGTGTGTGTGTGTGTGTGTGTGTGTGTGTGTGTGTGTGTGTGTGTGTGTGTGTGTGTGTGTGTGTGTGTGTGTGTATGTGTATGAGTGTATGTGCGTCTGTGTACACGATATCTCATCTCCCAATTAACGGAATGACTTGAAATTTGGAACGTGAGGCTCTTACAATAGAAGGATCCGACGCGAACAATTTCGATGAAATGCGATTGAAGATGGCGGCGAAAATGTTGTCAAAAACAGGGTTTTTCGCGATTTTCTCGAAAACGGCTCCAACGATTTTGATTAAAGTTATACGTGAAATAGTCATCGATAAGCTCTATCAACTGCCACAAGTCCCATATCTGTAAAAATTCCAGGAGCTCCGCCCCATCTATGCAAAGTTTGATTTTAGATTCTCAATTATCAGGCTTCAGATACAATTTAAACAAAAAAAATCATGTGGAGTAGATTGAGCATGAAAATCTCTACAATTAATGTTCAGTAACATTTTCACCTAAAATTGAAAATAAGCTCGAAGTTCGAGAAAATGTGATTATCCAATTGCAAACTGTTGGCAACTGTTGATTCTATTAAATGATTCACTACGAAGAGATAGCATACCTCGTATGTCTCCAGCGTTATTGTCCTGTCATCAGCTGGCTCAGATCTTTGTTTATAAGTAGACTTGAGATGCGCGAGAACACTAGCGTCAGGTGATCAATTCTCATAACGGCAAGGAAAGTTGTGTGAGTGCGCCACACCAGATTTTTTTTAAGAAGCAACGGACTGCTGAGTCTTTCAGCTACAATTTTTAAATTATTATTTAGCACAATAAAAATTATAATTACCTTTGTAGTTCTTTATAAGAGTGATGAATTAGCTGTTTTATCTTTCAAGTTTCTATTATTTTTTCATTAAAAAACTCGGAAAATTTTTATAAAGAAACTGCTTAATTGATATCTGGTTACTCAAAATCAACAAATACCTGCTGACAGATGCCTCCACTACTACCTGATGAATTCAAATTCATTTAGACATTCATTTTTGAACCAATTCTACTTGTCTACAGATGGGAATTACTGAGATATTGCGTTTATTCAAATGCTAATGAATTAATAATTATTACTACACGAAAATCTAAATTAAATGTTGTAAATCACCCCCGAAGACTTCTGCTACTATTAGTGATTTACAGCATTTAATTTAGATTTTCGTTTAGTAATAATTATTATCAATTCTACTTGTTTGCAATTGAATGCACTGTACTGTATCGGAGGTATTGAATCAAACTAGTTATTCGCATCAACGTAAATTTAGCTGCTGCAGAGCAAAATGTGTGCTGATTGAAAGTAGAGATTGCAAACACCTGTTGATAACACTGTGCAGCCTATTTAAATAAGATTCATGCAAACTCTGGCATAAATGCGGTAACATTTTCTCATTCATGGAACAAAACAGTTCAAAATGATTAGAAGAGATTTGTTTTAGGTGTTAGTTCGGATTACCGTATAATCTAATTGAATAACGCACTCAAAGCTCAATCATAGCCATAAAGATAATAAATTACATAAATAGCTTGTTTTGCCCATTGTCGCTAAATAAGTTACTCCAGTTGCTAGTAGACAATGCAAGTTGCAATTCGATGTCTTTCAACTAATTATCTACTTATTTTCATCTATTTTTTGTGATATTCAAATTAAAAGTTGTACATGGATAATTGTACCTAAATGATATTGTAAGGAGAATTTACTAGATTTCTAAAAAAAAGTGTACTAGTTCATGTTTACGCTAATTCTCTTCGATTCCTCTTTGCTAAACTCACTCAATTGAATAAATACCCGATACTCGAATCGCTTAGCGTCTAAAGGTCCAATTCCTAAGTGACAACTGTAGCCACGCTTTATGAGCTTCCATTAGTTACTATAACTTTTATAGTCTAAAGAGCATGTGTTCTTGAATCTTACTTGACACCTTGTTGTCGTTGTCGAAGACTGGGGATTCAAGATAGACAGTGTCACGAACAAAGTTGGTTGGTAGCCATTTTGGAGTAGAACTGCTTCAAAAAAGGTGCTCATCCTCAAGCTCAGCAAATGAGTAGCGTGGCCTATCGTTCAACTTCTGCATCACTGTGCTTAACAATTTGTCTCGTGAAAAATTTCTCACTCCACTGGGCAGCCTGTTGAACATCCGAATAGCTGCTGGATAGCTGTTGTAGGTGTCGCTCAGTCTTGTGTGGGATGCCTCAAGGTCAAGGTCAACAGCTCAGCGAGTATTGTGGCTGTGGATATCACCTCTTCTCGTGCAGGCTTCCTGGTTGTCCATCAGGTGTGAGAGTGAGCAGAGCAGGTACTGGCTGTAGATTGTGAGGATCCCCATACCCTTGAAAAGAGGTTTACAGTGGTCCCTACTTGCAGAGAAAGTGATTGTTCAGACTGCTCTTGGAGGAGCAGCACATCCATTGCTGCTGGCACATGTCTCCACAGGATCAGTCCATACATGAGATGGCTGTGAAAGAGTTATTCATTTGGTATGCCATCACCAAACTTCCCCTGCCTACCAAGTGTCTGAGCTTTCTTAGAAGGTATATATATTACCCTGGATAGCTTTCAGCTCACTTCCGATACAGGGTGATTCCATTTCAGCCTGCCATCCAGTCAGAAGCCAAGCAACTTGACCGGTTCTGCCTCCTGTCGTCTCATAAAATGCAATAATAAAGGGTTTTCCCACAGAGGGAACGGGGTACATAGACGTAGACTGCGTCCTTGTAATTCTATTTTTTTTTTCTAAATTTAGGAGGTATGCGTCCATGGGATAGACTACAGCTATTAATACAATCGTCGCTTGGCAATTGGACTTTAAAGGCTCAGTCACACACAGTGATCTGCAATCCTAGAAATATTATTATATCTACATCTTATATCTTAGACAAAGATTTAAAATAATATATAGAAATCCATAAGATTGCATAAGCTTATCACACTCTGTATGGCTGACCCCTGGGTATATCAGTCAAATTACAATACGGTACCGTATGATTGTGTTGCGCTAGCGTGAGTACAGCCTAAATAATTGAGGATATATTTTATATTAAAATTATTGCCACATTGTTTGAAAAGTATACACGGTAGGCCTAATCCTATTATGTTGTCACTATTTTCTTTTACCAAAAAACATTCATCTTGTAAAACGCTGCTCAGCTTGAATGACAGGAAAGAAAGATTTATATAGGTAAATTGGATTTACTTGAAGATATAAAAATATAAACACATGGCAATCAATAAACGTAGCAAAAAAGCAAGACAGGGTACCTATCTAAATAGAATCTAGTACGGTACTTTCTATTCATATGCCTACAAATTGAACACGTAATATTACGGTTAAATTGAAGAGTGAATCTAAATAGTAAATTTATACTATTTACCATTTTGTAGATATTGTTTCAAACTTAACACGTATGATCCAATTGTCTTTACATCTCACATATCACTCAAAATAATTACTATTCTCTGAATCAAGAAAGAACTAAAGAAGAAACACTTGAAAACTTTCAACTCAACTTCCTTGAAAAACATGAATCTAGAAACGAAACGAGTAGAGTAGTACAGACACAGAGAAACTGTATTCTAAGTACAAAACGAAGATATTCAAATCTCTTCTGGCTGCAACCATTATGTGAAAAGCTCATTTAAAAAATGGAAGCTACTCAAACAGAGAGTAGCCGTATATAAGTTGTTCGAAATGTGTATTTCAAGAATGTAAATTATATCCTTTAAACTAGTCCAGGCACTGATTGCTCAAAAAGGGTATAGAGTTTGGAAGACAATCTTTGACCCCGCAGCTCTGTTAAGAGTAGTAGGTGTAGGTGAACAAGGAGGTGAACATACCAAAAGTCACCACCCCTATCCACTGTGCTAAGGGGGTGGGGTGGTTCAAAGGTACTATTTTTTGGTTTTTCGCAGATAACTCGAAAATTATGTATCTTTACGGACATAACTGTTATATACAAAATTGAAGCTTACATAATTTCCCACAATATTTATTCCATAACTTATTCTCATATCTCCTCTAGTTTTCGAGATTCTGCTCTTGAAAGTGTGACATTTTTGAAAAAACACGTTTGCCACCAATTTTTTTTCTATTTTTGCTCTTATAACTTTTTAAAAATCGACGGGAAAAATCAATGCTGATTATAAGCTTATAGAACATTGAATTTTCTTTAATTTGATGTATAATTCACACTTTTATGAATTCACCTGCACCTGATGCACCAGCTTTAGTGTTGAGTGTGAAATCTCCAGTTTTGCAACAATAGACCAATTGACAATGGAATTTAGAGGGAATGTTTTAAATACAATTTTTGACTTTGTAGCTTTGTTGAGACTAGTTGGGAGGAGAACATATCAAAAATCCCCATTCCTAACTCATGTGCTAAAGGGATGAGGGTGGTTTAAAAGTTGCATTTTTCAGCGTTTTGCACCCACCCTCATATCTTGAGAACAATGCGTTCAACAGGCATACTAACACTTCAAAAATTAAGCTTGATAAATTCTCTACATTTTTTGTTCAGTGGTCGAAAATTGTCTTCCCAAATTTTGCCTCTATAGCCTTTCCTTGACTGGACTAACACAGATAAGGAAAAGAGAAAAACGAAGAAAAATCCTTCTCATGGTAAAGAGTTTCAAAGGTAAAAGTACCCAGGATATATGGTGTGTCAGTTGACCTATTGAAAGCTATTATTGAGGAGATTGCTCACCCCCTCAGCATTGTCTTGAACTTTTGCCTAGAGGCAGGCTATTTCCCTTCTGCTCTGAAGCTTGCCAGAACTGTACCTGTCTTCAAGAAGGGAGATCCATCAGACATGGGTAGCTACAGGCCCATCTCAATTATTCCAGCTCTGGCAAAGATTTTTGAGGTGTGCATGAAGAAGCAGCTGGTTCTCTACTTTGAAAGAAGTGACCTATTTACAAACGCCCAGCAAGGATTCAGGCAGGGAAAGTTAACGGTCACTGCGGTATCACAGCTAGTTGCTGAGATCCTCAACTCTTTTGAGGCGGGTGACTCAGTGTCTCTTGCTCTGGCGGATTTGAGCAAGGCTTTCGAGTGTGTTTCACACAATATTCTCCTCAAGAAATTGGCTGCTTATGGAGTGCGCGGTCCAGTCCTTGCCACCTTCAGAGCCTACCTTTCTGATAGGAGGCAGGTTCTTACCCTTGATGGAGTGAACTCAGGTCCACTACGGGTTCGTCATGGAGTGCCACAAGGTTCAGTGATTGACCCTGTTCTGTTCCTGGTGATGATAAATGAACTTGGATTTATGGGCAACATCCTCATGTTTGCTGACGATGCCACTATTTTCGCAAGGGGTAGAGCACCAGATTTGTCCAAGAGGTTGGCAGCAGATATTTTTGAGCAGGCGAAGCAGTGGTTCACCAGCAACGAGCTGATGCTTAATGAAAGCAAAACCCAGGAGACAACATGCACTCTTGTTCGGGAGCAGCTTGACGATTTCACAGAAGTGAAGCTACTGGGTTTTACACTGGATGCTAAACTTGGCTGGAGTAGCCACATTGATAACATCTGTTGGAAACTAGCCAGAGTGATGTACCTACTGAGACGTCTGAAGCCATTAATCTCCAGGAAGCATCTGGTGCTATGTTTCATAGCCATATCAACTATGGACTTCAGTTATGGGGGCATGCTCCAGGCTGTAAAGATGTACTGCTCCAGCAGAAGTAGGCTCCAAGGATCCTAGATTCGTCGGGATACTTGGACCACTGCTGACCCATCTTTATCAAGCTGAGAATACTCACGGTATACAATCAATATATCTGGCTCTCCCTGTTGCACATAAGGGATAATTTCCACTTGCTCACAAGAAGAGAAGCCAGACACTCCTACAACACCAGAGGAAAAGCGAAAATAGACATCCCTTTCTGCAGGCTGAGTGAGAAGAAGGATTGTTTCCCAATACTAGCCCTGAGGATTTACAACGCCTTACCTGACAGTGTGAAGAACTTGGACGACAGGAGCTTCAGAACAAAAATCAAAAACTGGTTGATAGAATCTCCATTCTATTCAGTGGAGGAATACTTTGAGGCCACTAGAAACATCAGCTAACGTCGAGTGATAATTAATGTAATGCATACAGGCAAGGCCATCTTGAAAAAGTTTAAATATTACTATTCTTAAATGTTTTTTAATGTTTGACTAAGTTTATAAACGTAAATAAGTGTTTATTACGGACATAGTTATATGTCAACTCTACGACAAGGACCAAGTCAGGTCCACTTTTTGACACAGTCAATCCAGTTATCTGGTCATGATTAAGGAGAGAAGTACGGTATAAGTAAGTATGAAGTAAAGACTAATCTCTGTCATTTCTGTATCTCTAAAGAAAGTGGCAACGCTGTCTACCTATTTCTCCCACTAACTTTATAATGTGGACGTCACTATAATTATTTTTTATTCGGATCGGTTGTATTCAAGAACTTCTACTGATTGATATTTGTACAACTTTCATGACGTAGAATCGACTTCATGATATGTTGCATTAATAATAAACGGAATGCACTAAGTATATATGATTGTAATTTATTGTCTTCCTCTCATAATTGAATCAAAATTTAATTTTAAAGATATTTTTTCTATTTTGAAAAATAAGATGATACAAAGCCTATTTTTGACTCAAAGCCAAAAGCTGTACACTCTATAGACTTATACTTTCATCTCTAACGATCAGTTGTTCAAAAGCGGGAACAAAATTATTTGTTTTTGTTTATCATTATCTCATTGTCCTTTCGTCTGTTCACACTCACGTTTCACGTTTCACTATTATAGTTGTTACTTTTCTGAAAGTACTATTGTGCTTTGCTATCAAATTTATGCTGAATTATTAAATGCGTTTTACACGTCTTTTTTGTCATACTGGTACAATTGAAAGTTAGTAGTCTGAACTCAAGATAGTGTGATTACTCACGATGGGACATTCTTATTAAAAGTAATACTAGTTTAAGCTTTTGATTTTAAAACATTGCAGTACGTTTTTAGGTTGGAAAATAATAGTAATAACTAATACTTGGACATTAAAGCTGCTTTACATTCTGACAGTTGTGATATGGATAGAAACTTTAAAGAAGCTAAGAGTGAGATAGCTTCTTACTACAAAACTATCAGAGTGAGAGAAAACGACTCAGATGATAACTGTTTGAAAGCTTCACTTCGTCGAAGGTCTACTGGTATAATTGAACGATTACATTGGTAAGTCACCAAATTATGTTATTTTACTTTTATAGAACCTACATTAACTGTTGCAACATTTTGAAAAAAGTTGGCAATGACCTCAAGTCCTATACACAAAGAGGGTAATGTTGAACGTCCTTCAAACTTTAGACCTATATTGCTATTGCTGACCAAAAGTCATAAGAAACCGTTGAAGCTCAAACTCAAACTATTGCAAAGAGAAACATTCTATTTTTGGAAATTCTGATCTCACTAAGTAATTGCAAATTTCAGTCATAACATATAGCAAAAATACTGTTTCAAACATTTTTCTATTATATTCAAACTTCTTCTTCTTCTTTGGCTAAGCCTTATCCCAATCATATGGGGTCGGCATTTCCCTCCTTCAGCTGTCTCCTCCACAAAATCCTGTCCATCTCCTCCCCGTGTCACCAACCCTTCTCCTGCAGATCAGCCTCTACTCTGTCTCTCCACCTCATCCTTGGCCTTTCGCCGCCTCTTCCTGCCACCCAGTTTCAAATCCTGCACCCACCGTCCCACATAATTCTCCTCACGTCTCTGCACATGTCCAAACCACCTCATCCTGGCCTCCTGCATCTTCCTACCCAATGGTTCCACCCCAACTGTAGCCTACCTCTAATTACCTTATATTCTCTTATTTAAGAGACCTAAAAACCGGTTTTAAAAGGGGACAACTAGTTGGGGTGTCAAGTAGTCGGGGTGGCACCTAGTCGCGTACCCCACCTTACCCTTCATCTTACAATTCACTCTCTTATCACAGAGAACACAAATACAAACACAAATACAAAATGGTAAAATCCTTGTACCTATACACCTTGCGACCTAAAGACTAGTTTATACGATGCCAATTGGCGAGACAATTGTCATAAGGCAACAGACTGGCATGAAATTATTGTCTTCGTATAAACACTTCAGGCCAACTGTCCCGACAATTGGCCCGAAATTCAACTGTCTCCGGGAGTAGACTATGGACAGTCAATTTGGCCCAGCGAACCCCCCACCACTCGGAATCTCAGTTGTCGCGGCCAACTATTGGGCCGCGTATGAACATCTTCTCGTTTAACTGGCCTGGCCTCCGACAATCCGCAACCAAGTGATGACAATTGTCCAAAGACAACTGTGTCGCTGATTGGCATCGTATAAACTAGGCTTAAGTAAGACATTTGTGTTCCACAACTTTTTGGAATACTTGAAAAGTATACCTTAGTGTCCAAGGTACAGCTTTAAGAAAAAGCATAATGCAATCAAGTTTTCCTTGGAAAAGAGAGCGCAATAATCATGTACCCGCTTCTTCTTACTTCTTACTTCTGATGTCTTCCTCACGGTCCTGGGATCGGGGAATCGTCAATGGATTTGGTCTCCTCTGTCAGAGTCGTCAGGTGTATAGAGTATCCTGCACTATACTCTAAGGTGGTGGTACGTATGCTCCTCAATAAATTCGGTCACTGCATAGTACGGTCTTGCAATGAGGGTTTGTTTTCGACAAATAATGGTCTACAGTGCTCCAGTGCATCTCTTCTTAGGATGGTTCGTAAGGCTTTTTTTTGACTTCGTAGAACTCTGTCCATGTGCACCTGCGCTGATGCTCCCCAGGCAACAATGCCGTATCGCAGCTGTGAGGCAAATAGGGCATGATACGCGATAAATGTGGTACTGACATCAGTGGTACATCTTATTCTACGAAGTACATATGTGGCTGAAGCTAATTTCTTACACAGAAGATCAATATGTTCATTCCAGTTCAGGTGCTTGTCCATCATGATACCAAGAAATCTTGTACAATCCTTTGTATTTGTTGGTTCATTGGTTACATTGTTGTCCATATTGAATATCTGTCCCTTTGGAGTGAAGTTTATATTTACTGTCTTGTCTTTATTGATTGATAGTTTCAGTTTCCTACATATATTTGTGGCCATTTCAAGTGTCGAGCTTACATCGTTGCTTTCGGATACTCTGTCTGATGGGATTATTATGGTGGTATCGTCTGCAAATAGTACACATTTTTGGTCCTTCTTGAGATTATTTGGGAAGTCATTTATGTAAATGAGAAAGAACAAGGGTCCTAGAATTGACCCTTGAGGAACACCCTTGGACATTTTGCAAAGAGATGATTTGGCACTAGTCAAGGCAGTGTGCTGCTGATAACTGATTTCAACATACTGATACCTTTCAGTGAAATAATTTTGGATCCATTCTATTACTTGGCCCTGAATGTTTAGCTGTTTCAGTTTTGTGATTAGGATTTCTTGGTCTAAGTTGTCGAATGCCTTCTGCAAGTCTAGGAACAGGCCAGATGCTATCCTCTTTTCCTCCCAGATCTCATTAATCACCCTGCAGAGATATGCTATTGCTGTGTTTGTACTCCGCCCCTTCCTAAAACCATGTTGAAATGATGAAATCAGTTCATTTTTTTCCAGGTGTGCTATTAACTGATTGTACACCACCCGCTCAGTCAGCTTTGAAGTTCCAGGCAAATTTGATATTGGTCTGTAGTTGTTTGGATTAAGCTTGTCTCCTTTCTTGAAGACTGGATACACCTTGGAAATTTTCATCTTACTAGGCAAAGTAGATTGACTCAATGAGGTGTTGATGATGTGGGTCAATGGTTTTATGACTTCTTCTTTGCAGAATTTCAGCATCTTCCCAGAGATTTCATCAAAGCCTGCCGAATTGTTGGACTTTAAATTATTAAGAAGTTCATCCATTCCGTGATGAGTGACACTTTTGAAGGCTGAGAAAATTGGTATACTATTGTCGGGCTCAGTTTCAGATGTGGTACTGGTTTGTGATTGATTTGTGTGGTTTGATGCTTGAGGTAAGGTGAAGATGCTATTGAAGATATTGCTGATTTCAAGTGGATCTGCTGTCAGCTTACCATCCAGAAGAAGCCTAATGCTGTTCTGCCTTCCATCTTGCTTATTTCTTTCACTATTCACAGTTTTCCACAGCTCTTTGGTTTTGTCTTTTGAGTTTTTTATTTTGTTCATTGTGTGATCCGTTCTCTTCCTCTTCACTTCAATGTCATAGGTTTTCTTTGACTCTTGAAACCTGTTTTTGTCTTCGATTGATCCTGTCAGCAGGTATCTGTCATGCAAACTTTGAAGGGAGACTTTCATCTTCTGCAACTCACAATCCATAAAAATAATTTTATTTGGTACATTCATTTTTTTCGGTCCTAGAGGCATAATGTGGTCAAGGCTCTGGCGCATTATTTGCAGAAAGTTATTATATTTTACTTCGACAGACTTTGGTATATAGACAGACTCCCAATTTGTTGTATTTAACATTTGCTTTAGTTCAGTTAATTTGTTTTTTGAGACATTCCTAGAGTATCTGTAAGTGGTGTGGCAACTTTTACTTCTATTTTTTATTTTGCATAGCAACAAATGGTGGTCTGAAAGTGGTGTATAGTGTGCTTTTACCTCGATCTCCTCTTGTTTGATAGTTGTGTAACACCCATCAATGCTGGATACAGTAGTGGGGGTTTTCCTTGTTACAGGGATGTGATGTATTCTGCATCCAAACTCGGATAACACATTTCGAAGGTCCTTTACACTACGCTCATCTGGTCTGAGTATGTCAAAGTTTGCATCTCCCAGTATTACTATATCATTTGACTTCTTAGTGTGTTGTCCCAGTAACTGTCCCAATTTTCCTAAGAATTCTGCTGTATCAGTGCTAGGAGATCTGTATGTTCCTATTAGAATCAATTTTCTTGATTGATATTTGAGTATCAATCCAACAGTTTCAAACACTTGTTCCTTTGATTTGCATTGTTCTGGTAACTGAAGCTCGTCCATGTCAACAGAAAAATGATTTTTTACAAAAATAGCTATGCCACCCCACATATGCTCAGTTCGGCAATAACTGGAGGTCAGTCTAAAACCTTCGATATTTGTGAGATTCAATTGGTCCGCGCCTAAGCCATGTTCTGAGATAATTAGAATATCAGGGTGAAATTTTTCGAGCTCTACAACTAGTCCATCAAGTTTATTTTGAAGACCTCTTTGAATATTTAGGTGGAGAACAGTCAACGATTTTTTGTGTGGATGTGCATTTTCTATTGTTTTATTGGTTGTATTATTTGGTCTATTGCGGTTTCGGTCATCTTTCTGTTTTGTTAGCTGCTATCCTGAATTCCTACCTTGACACTCCAGTGCACTTGCAAGTTGTTCAGCCACGATTTTGGAACCTTCTGGGTTTAAACTTCGTCCATCCCAGCTCAGGTGACACTTATGTAAATGATTTGAGTTGTCAATAAATGTAGCATTAAGCTGCCAGCACATAAACTTCAGAGCCTTGTTTGTTTCGTCAATAAATCTCTCACCTATATCCTCCCGAATTGGAATAGATGTAACATACCAATTAGTGTGTGGAAACCGTTTAATGTTAGCCTCTAAAGTGAGCCATAATGGTCTCATGACATGATTCGGTGTCTTAGCCCTACACAGGTTATTTGAGCCTACATTGAGTACAACCTTCGATGGTATAGTGTTTCTGATTTTTAGTGCTCTACTGACATCCTGGATTTTTCCAAAGGGTACAATTTCCACCTCCAAATCTTGCCCAAATGTGTCTCTCATTATATCTCCCACCAGCCTTAGCGTATTGTCCCCGATCAGCAGTGGTGCCTCCCCCTCCCTTCCCTCAGCCCGTTCCCCAAATCCTTGAGCAGGGCGCCCCTCATCCTGTGGACCGTTCCGACATTCATCCCCGTTCTCATCAACACAACTCTCTTTTACCTTATTTGAATGTGGTTTTGGTTTGGCATTGCAGGCCTCCATGATCCTGTTTCGAACTTCAGCTCCCTCGCTTGGCAGTGGCTCTGGTGCATTCTTTGTCGCTGCCGAGGATTCTTTAATCCGGACAGGGTTTACCCCATTTGTACACTCGGAGTCCTCCATCAAGAACGCTGCAGCATCCTCCATCCTCTTTCTTACCGGGCAGCAGGGCTCTGGATGGATACCTTGAGAGAAGTCACGAATTATATTTTCCATGCTGTAAATTACACTTGTCTTTCTTGCTATGATATCTGACAGACGACTATTGTTAGTCCGTAGTATTTTTATCTCATTTTTCAAGTCCTCTATATCATCATGTAAAACTTTAATTATGACATCATAGCTGTTATAGCTTTGGCGCATTCTGGGGTTTGAGCCTTGATATGTCAAGTCAGTGCTTTGAAATGTTTTGTTAGGCAATGAATAGTTACATTGTAATTTGTCATTCAGGTCAGATTTTAGCAAATCATTGTCATTTGAATTATTATGTAATAACATGACTTGTCTTATACTCCATGACTGGAGTCTTTAGGACGTAATCTGAAAAAAAACAATTCACTCTTTTATCACAGAGAACACAAATACAAAATGGTAAAATCCTTGTACCTATACACCTTGCGACCTAAAGACTAGTTTATACGATGCCAATTGGCGAGACAATTGTCATAAGGCAACAGACTGGCATGAAATTATTGTCTTCGTATAAACACTTCAGGCCAACTGTCCCGACAATTGGCCCGAAATTCAACTGTCTCCGGGAGTAGACTATGGACAGTCACTTGGGCCCAGCGAACCCCCCACCACTCGGAATCTCAGTTGTCGCGGCCAACTATTGGGCCGCGTATGAACATCTTCTCGTTTAACTGGCCTGGCCTCCGACAATCCGCAACCAAGTGATGACAATTGTCCAAAGACAACTGTGTCGCTGATTGGCATCGTATAAACTAGGCTTAAGTAAGACATTTGTGTTCCACAACTTTTTGGAATACTTGAAAAGTATACCGTAGTGTCCAAGGTACAGCTTTAAGAAAAAGCATAATGCAATCAAGTTTTCCTTGGAAAAGAGAGCGCAATAATCATGTACCCGCTAGCCTCGATGTGCTGATACTACAGAACAGGGCAATCAGGACCAATACCTTTTCAGGCAAAACAGATCATTGTAGACCACTCCTCAAAGATCTGAAAATACAGTATATCCTGTTCTCTATGATGTTCGTCAAGGATAATCTGCAAATGCTTGTGAAAAGGAACAAGACCAACACTCATCATGCGGAAAAGTAGGAGGTGCCGCACAGCAGGCTGTCTGGTACACAGAGAAGCTTTAGTATTTAGCATTCAAGTCGGTAGATTTAGTTAGAAGTATAAAACCTTCCCATCAACTATCAACAGATTTTATAACGGACTTCCAGTGGAAGTGAGAAATGCGACACATGAAAGATTCTGATCTCTTATCAGAGAGAGATTAAACATTAGACCATTCTATTATTTGACTGAGAGTTGACTAATAAGCCACTTATTTATTTTTTCATTTTCTGTCATAGTCCGTTTGGTATCCCCAGTCAAAAACGACAAGTATCAAGTTAGTTTGACTCGTAATTTATGAGGTATCTCTTCCAGTAACACATAAGTGATCTTTCAAAAGAAATATTGCAATGAATAATATTATATTGAGATAGGAGTAAGGATAGTGGTAGGCAATCTGTAATTATTATAGTTTGTATCGAATAATAAGAGTCAAATCAAATGAAATCAAATCAAGTTTTATTCAATGATATCACTTACATGAAAAATTCCATTATACAAATGATATTACAGATCATTGAATACAATACTGTTTGCTTAAGAAAAATCTTGTCTGCAAACAGGAGTGAAATACATTCAGAACTCAACTAAAAATGCTTATCTATAAACTCAAATGAAAATGCTTATCTTAATTAAATTTAATTATCTTAATATTCATCCCACACACACACACACACACACACACACACACACACACACACACACACACACACACACACACACACACACACACACACACACACACCATGGAGAAATCATAATTTATTTTTAAAAAATTGAAAGAATTGAAACAAGTGACTGTCAAGGGTATTCATCTAAGAATGACAAAAAGCTCATTAATCTCAACTGGAGAATGATCCATCAACCATAGGTGTAATTTAGATTTGTAAGATTTAAGATTATTTGAATTTTTAATCTCGACGGGCAGACTATTGAAGAATTTAGGACCCAAAAAAATGAAGCTCTTTTGAAAGAGAGTACAATATGATCTGGGTCGAATTATTAACCCTCTAATATTACCTCTTGTATTATAAGCAACATCCGCACTTTGATTGCCACTTAGCCTAAAGAACATGGAAAGAACTTTGAATACATATAAATGACGCAGAGGCAATATAGATGATTCTCTGAAAAGGGGGTAAGAGTGAGCACGTCTACTTTCACCACAGATAACTCGAATAAAAGCCTTCTGCAATATGATAATTGGCATAAAATGTGATGAATATGTCGAGGCCTAACAAGAAATACCAAAACTCAACCTGGACTGTACAAATGCAAAATACATGTTCCGAATAATTTTATTTGGGAAAACATTTCTGATGTAATAAAACTTTCTTAGGAGAAGGAAGCAAGATCTTTTAAGCTTCCTGATATGCAAATTCCAAGTTAGAACTCATCTACAGTCAGGCCCAAATACTTTATAGATATGGTTTTGGACACTATACTACAGTTACATTCCTCACTCTCTTGGAATAAACAATTTAAACTATGATACCTAAGAAGGTCAGGAAGATCAAATGAAGAAGACAATGAGAAACAGATAAACTTTGTTTTGTCAGAGTTCAATGCCAGCCTATTTACTCCAAACCACAAGCTTAAGTCATTCAAATCGCTCTGCATCATGGAATTTAACTGTTCAGCGTCCTTAGCAACATACGCCAATGCTGTATCGTCAGCGAATGAAGTGATAGAGCCGTGAAATTTATGAGAGAAAAGATCATTAATATAAATAAAAAATAAAACTGGACCCAAGACAGAACCCTGTGGGACACCACAGCGTAGCAAAGGCAACGTTTCGCTTCGCAAACCCTTCAGTGAAACGCACTGCCTCCTGTCACTCAGATATGACCCAAACCACTGAAGATTTCTTCTGATGCCGGCCTTGTTCAACTTATCCAATAAAACTGTATGATCAACAGTGTCGAAAGTCTTTCTTATATCCAGAAAAAGCCCTGACACCCTCAATCCCTCAGAGTTATTCAGTCCTGAATAGATTTTAGACATGAAGTGGTCCAGTGCAATTTCAGTACTCAACCCCTCCTGAAATCCAAACTGACATGAATTAATTAATTTATCCTTTTGAAAAAATTTTAGAAGACGTTTTTTATTAATTTTTCAAATAGTTTAGAAAATATTGAAAGGAGAGAGACCAGTCTATAATTCCCCACCTCACTCTCATCTCCTCCTTTGAAAATAGGAACCACATTGGAAAATTTCAACAGAGAGGGAAACTCACCATTGAAAATACTAGTATTGAATATATCCACCAGAACCGGAACAATAGGCATTGCAATTTATTTTATTAGGCGTGACGATATTCCATCTATACCAGGAGACTTGCCATTTTCTAAAGAATTTATCAAGGAATATACTTCATGGTTATAAATGGGTTCAAAAAAAGCTGTAGAGCGGGCAGTACCACTTTTAAAATGTCTAGTATAGGACCGTTTTGACTCATTATTGGGCATACTAATAGAATTTATAAATTCTTTCGGAACATTGACAAAATATTCATTAAATATATTAACTATGGATTCTTTATCTTCAATAACAGTTGCATCCTTCCTAATACGCTCAATAAGTTTCCAAACTGAGGCCAGTCCAGATACTTCATTTATTATCTTCCATTGGCCTCTGGATGACAACTGACCAATCTCTTCAAAATACTTTTGTTTGGCCGCCTTTACCCAAGTCTTTATTTTATTACTACAAACAGTGAAATTATGTTTCATCTGCATGTTATGTGGATTTTTACGAAACTTTTTATACAATTTATCACGGTTGTGAATCGTAAAACAAAGACCATCAGTTATCCAGGGCTTAATTTTTTTAAATGTTTGATTTCTAATTCTGTAGTGAATAATTGATCTGGATCTATTAATGGAGGTGCAAAGAATATCTAAAAATATTTCAAATTTCAAATCTACATTACTACTTAAGACAACTTCGCTCCAATCATGTTCATATAATAAATTTCTAAGCAGTTCATAGTTAATAACTTCTTTTGAGCCTTTTATAATACAATTCCTTTTTGATATTTTGGATATACACAGTGACGTAGCTCTATGGTCAGTTAAGTGAGTCTCAATGACACCACTTCTTACAATACGTTTACTAGCAGACCTTAGTAACAAATGATCAATGCAAGATCCACTTTCATTATTTGAAACTCTCGTTACAGAGTTAATCAAAGATGTAAATCCATTTGAAGACATTATTTCAAGATATTTATCAGTTTTAGTACTTGTATTATCTAAGAGATTAATATTCAAATCACTAACTACCACCCCATCACCCGCTGGAAGACGATTAAGAACATTATCAAGACTATTGGAAATTAAATCAACATCATACCCATGCCACCTATACAAGCTAAGAATTGACAAAGTATATGTTCCCAATTTAACCTGCAACAAAATAGCATCCGCTCCCACTATTTCGCAGTTCAACCTGATAACAGCATTATCATTTCTAACAAAAACTAAAATTCCAGATGCTCTAGAGAAACTATCACATGCAATATGGTTATTATATCCTTGAATTGAGAACAAGGACGCGTCATCAGGAGACTGTACCCAGATCTCAGACAAAACAATAACATCAGGCATGTATTTCCAGCAGCTCAAGTACGAGAGGAAAGCATCAACATTGCAATTCACGCTTCTAATATTTTGATGGAGGATTATAAAATCATTGACATCTGTCAAGAAACAATTGTTCACCTCATTGACATCACTGAAAAATCTGAAATTATCATCCATTTTCAATACAAAGATTCATACACTTTAAACCCCAATTTTGACAATAGAATAATAATTTTAATAAACTTCTCCATGGTATACTCAATCTCACACACACAATTACCCATCCACTCATCCAAGAACCAATGATATTTATAATCATTACAAAAGAAAATTTAAAGAATAAAAAAACTAAAGAACTAAGAAGAAAAAAAATCTGAAGAGAGGGAAAATGAGAGAGAGAGAAAAAAAACGGCTCACCCCGGACCACCAAAAACCAAGCCTTAAGCCACACAAGAAAAAATAAAACATCACTTTGCTATTAGGAGACTCTTTATCATGAGATGCTTGTTTAGATTGCCGAGAAGAAACTGAAAACGCGATAAGAAACTCGATAAAATTCTCTACTAATCAATACCTTTCGCACTGCTCAACAAAACAATTATTTGAAAACTGCATCATAATATTTCAGAAAGAGCTCATTGAACTTTCGGCACGCTCTAGATAATCAGCAGAGAGGATAAATATCAGTGACACTTCTCAAGATTGCCTTCACCCTTTCCAAAAGAAAAATTCCGAATCAATTTAAACAATAAAACAAAGATAACAATAAACAATCAATCACAACTTTAAGGAAAAAAGATAAAAAATAACAATTACAATAGATGAAAGAATGAATAAGTAAATTGAAGTTTAAACGCTCTCCAACGAAACAAGTGGTTACACTCTCACTCCATTCTCTATCAGATAGCCTACTCACTATCTCACTAAGTTTATCAACCAACATCAACCAGTGTTGATACCACGCAGTTTTATGCCTCAATGCTATCATTATAAACTTTATAGTTCTTATCTGACAACTACCTTTTGAAAGTACAGTACATCACAATTCGTTCGACACACCACAATTCATAAGAAACATATAATATTTCCAACTCACCCTCCTAATAGCAGGAAATAAGCGAAGAGCATGCTCGTCATTCTATACTTGAGAACTATTACTGAGAACTAGAAAATACCCGAACACACCCACTCATTCTCTAAAGATGAAACAGTACTAATTCACCTGCACAGTAGCACAGAAGGAAAAATAATAAAAAAACTTGAAAGAAAGAAAAAAAATCAATTTAGAACCTGATAAAGTTTATCCGACAACAATCGATATGAAAGTATCATACAACAAACGAAAAGTGACATCCCATTCATTCATCTAATCTCGAATTGCAGTAGAAAGAACAAAAAAAATATTCAACAGGTATAAATGGAATAAAGAGCATGCTCCTCATTATAAGGGACTTCTACAGTTTTGGAAAGTTAAAATAATTTACAATATACTGAAATTATATGAGCCCTCCATCCGAAGTATTGTCAGCGTTGCCAGATTGTGTAAAATTGCTACTTCATCAAATTTCTAATTCAATCACAGAATTGTAAGTAGAATATCATCCCGGTTATTCCACTAGTGGTGGAAAAGTTTCAGGGTTAAAAGATTAAAACGAAATTCATTACCGTGTTTATTTTTCATGAAATTTAGCATACCGTTCAAATACTTACCGTATTATGTTTTTATTTAGAATAGCATTTCTCTCAGAAATATAGGATTTCGTAATAAGTAAGAATTTTTTATCAAAATAACGGGGATAATAGTATTTTAAGAAATATGAATGCACCAGCGTGTTCTCCAGCATAAAGAACTCACTGTTGGAATACGGGTTCTCCACCAGCAATCTCTTCAGAGCGCCCTGAAATATCCTGCCCAGCAGATCTCATGCTGCTATTGGAAGCTTGTTGAAAAGTCTTGTTGATAGGTGGGCAAGGCCAGTTCATGTCCTTTTCAGCCTCTGATAACGTAATCCCTCTTGTAGCATTCGCATGAAAACTCTGTCTAGTGTCAACCTCATCTACATTCGCATGAGTCGTGCAAAGAGCTATGTAAAAAATATAGAGAGTAAATACTGTAAGTATCCTTTTTAATAAATAGAGGACGGCAATGAGCCAGTTTATCAGCCCTAAACACAGATGACCCACAAAGCTTTCTTCTGCATGCGCAGTACTCTTAAAACATAAAAAACCCAGAGAACCAGGCCGTACAACAGGATGCTCTGGAAGAAAGCGAAGTAGCATAACTTGAGGTAGTGCATGGGAACACTACCTCAACCCTCTCAGTAGGAAGACTACCCTACTCAGCCTACAGCAAACAGCCTCTGTTTGACTGTTCCACGACCTTCCTGTCCAGTATCAAGCCAAGCAGCTTCACCGGAGCAGACTCATATTCCTCTCCATTTCTGAGGCTGAAAACAATTTTGGTCTGTTTTTTCTCCTCATTGAGAAGGGAGATGTTTGCAAAGATACATATTTTTGCTAACAGCCTGGTCTCAAGCATAGCTGACCTCAACTCCTCAGTACTGTGTAGCAATATTTCCTCTCCATTGGTGTCTGGATCATTTCAATCGACCTATAGTTATTTTTTATTATGTTCGTCAATGTCGAGCAGAAAAAATGAACTTTTTGACATGCAAGAAACTTTGTTTCATTTCTTTTGTTTTAGAAGATAAGTGAGTGGTGAAAGCGAGAAATTTTCTCAGAAATAATTGAAATTATTTTTCAATTGTTAAAAGTAGTCAGAAGAACATTATTTTGGCCTCTCAGACCCAGGAGTTTTCAAAGTCTAGTAGAGCGGCTGAATGGTGTGCCATTATTATGCTATCAATAGCTAGGACAAGCAAAAACAAGATACAGTATGCTTAAAAAGTTCAGCAACTGCAAGTCACAAACAGTTGCACAGTGAATATTGCCTCGAATAATCCAAACAGTGTTGCATGGCAGCCTTTCTGATTGCAACTAACTGCTTGCAGTTGAAATATTTTAGTCAAATATCTTGTAAAATGCCAGCCTTAAGGATACTATTAAGCACAGAAAGCATACCACGCAACCGCTCTCCTAACTTCAAAATAATTATTTCTTAGAAACTTTCACCACCCATTTATCTTCTGAAACAAAAAAATTTCCAACATGTAGAGAAGGTCATTTTTTCTGCTCAAAAAAACAATTAAAGGTTGAAATGATGATCAAAGGAAGGAGACATTCTTCCCGTTATTTTGATATACTAAAATTCTTGCTTAATACAACATCCCATATTTCTGAGAAATGTGATATTCAAAATAAAAAGCAATTGTGGAATATCGGGGATGATATTCTACATACAATTCTGTGGTTAAATTAGAAATTTGAGAAAGTTGCAATTTTACTCAATTCGGCAACGTTTAAATTTCTTCGGATGGAGGGCAAAGTCTCAACTCATTTTATACAAACCATATTAAAAAAATTGATATATACTGATAACTAGCCGTCAGGCTCGCTTCGCTTGCCATATACCTATGGCTCCGCCCCTGGACCCCCAACTGGATCGTCCAAAAATGAGATCAGCGGGCTTGCTTCGCTCGCCTGCATTTTTCATTTGAGCATGCTTCATTCCATCAGAAAGTCAAAGTACTGAGAAACGCAGAAAAGCTGAGAAAAACGTTGGAAAACCGCTGATTTTGGGCGTATCTTTGATGAAATATTGAAGTCACCTCATCACAAAATTTTTAGACCCCAGCTAAACCTCTGTACCAAATTTGAACATTTTCTGTCTATTACTTGATGAAAGAACTGAGAAAACGCAAAAAACCGCTAATTTTGAGCGTATCTTTGGCGTTATTTCAAATTTCTTCTAACACAACATTATTACACCCCAGCTGAGCTTCTGTGGTAAATTTGAACATTTAGAAATTTAAATTAGAAACGGAAATTTTCGGGAACTGAGCTCCCTTTCTCAACCGAGCAGAGAGTGGCCACTCTCATTTAAAGAGATTGTGTTCTCAAAAATTATTTTAACTTGATTCACATCCTTCCTAGTAATTTTGGATAATCATGTAGTAGCTTACACCATCAAAATATGTATTTTTCTTTCTAATAATCATTACATTTTGCTACTCATAACAATAAAATTAATCCAACTCATTAGTAGGCCTAAATGAACAAAATCATTGAGAGGTTTCCAATTCTTGGAGATATAAGTTAAGTCTACAAACGAAGCGGACTCGATGATAATTAATCAATTGATTCCCATGTATGAAGTTGAATGATATGCCTTCTTCATATTAATGAAAGTGTCAAACACTGTCATTTTCAAATGTTGTTTTCCTTTTCAGGCTATCCAATCAAGATTCGTGCTTCTTGCTAGGAGATCATCTCAAACAGTACGTAGATCTTGTGGATGATAAAAAGACTATAAACAACTACGCTGAACAAATACAAAGCTTGACAAGAGGATTGAGAGATGGTAGGCTTAGTTGTTAACTCTACTATTGATTTCTATTTTAACAGCGTTAGGTAAATCTTACACGTAATGTTCAATCGTAGAATGTTGACACTAAACGGATTTTAATGTACTTATATCCATTGAATTACCCCCAAAATACTAAAGCACCTATCAAGCTTCACTCGCTGATGAAGGTAAATGGTTTCTGAATCGTAAATAAGTTGCAGTTCTCGCAATCATTAGGCCTATATTACAAATTAAAGAATTCATTTTATTGCTCAGTATTGACTGTTTTTTGTTGTTGCCAACTGAATTTATTAATGCAAAATTATTCAAGGAAGCATTTGAAATATTATTCTACCAAAATTAGCTCTATTATTGACTTAGATATGATTAGACTTACATATAATTAGACTATTTTTTGTGATTCTCCCCATGGTTCTACAATACTGTACTGTTCTACGAATAAATTATTCTGAATCACCGAATAAAAATCTGCGACATCTTTTTGAAAAATGGTTCTCTTTAGTTTCAGTTGATTGCTTTTACCATTCCTTTCGTTATTTTTGTGATTATTTCATAGATGTAAGATTGAAATGGCGAAGCAGCTTAGAACTCGAATCTGATGACTCAACATGCAACGAAGAAAAAAGCTGTTGTCCAGAAAGCGAATGTGAGGCCACAGGAAAAGATATTGCTCTACTTCTCCAGGCGAAGGCCAAGGTACTCGAATTTATATTCCCTTAAACTCTGATCTGGACTTTCTTCATTCCAATTAACTCTCAATAGAGATAACTAAAAATACTATAGTTTAAATTCAAATCGCTTGAATTATGTGATACAGGAGTATTACATAGGACATTATTTTAGGTTCATATGCATGATCACAAATTTATTGTTTCTGTAAGTAAAATTATGAATTTGAATGAAATACTATCATAATGAACAATAAAATAAATATTGTCACTTACACAAACTTGCTTGAGAAAATGAGACTTTTGGTTGTTAGGTGTGCCTGACCATGACCATTATCAATTGCCACCTGGTCATATGGGACATATATATGAATCATATATCTATCTCATATTGATCAGGATTTTAGAGTTTTAAAATTAAAAAAGTTCAATGAATAGTGTTTTTGTCTTTGAACAATCTTTGTCATCGACAGAAAGATTGTTTATTTCATTTGTTGTCAAAAATTAACGTAGCTTCTCTTTTGTTTCTAATAACAAACGTGCCGCTTGTGCGACATAAAAATATGTACTTGAAATGGCTTTCATGTTTGGCATTGACTGAGTTATATTAATACCCAAAATTTAATTTTTGGGCAGAGCTCGTTCGTTAGGACTGTGAGTAAAGTCCGGCTGATCCAGTGAAAAAGGCTAGATTTCGTTTCGTTTTATAATACAGTTATTCTGTCACAGATCGGGCAGTTCAAAAATAATTGTATTGTTAAGGGAGACGGGTTCTGACCCTATTCATTGGTTCAGTTAATTTTTGTTCTTTTAAAATACTAACTGTAAAGTCGTGATTAAACCAGTGGATGCCAAAGGGGGAAGCCATATTCAAAAGGTAGGTGATTATTGGATAAAATCATTGCTCTTAATTTTCAAAACCACAAAGATTGAATCATCATTAGCAGCAAGCGAGTGTTTTCCCCATTAATTCATATCAATAATGTTTTTATAATAAAATTAATCTTGTTTTGTTTAAATGTAAATATGTTAAAGACTCATTAAAGTTCTAGTTATTCTGTTCTCTTTCGTTATCATAGCTCTTCCCCCCCCCTTACATAATTGGTGAAGGCACATCGTGCTTACATATTTGGTGGAGGCTTCTCCCGCCGTTCCACATCTTGCTTACACAATCTTTACTACTAGTACAGTATAGTGCATTAGTGAGATTCACTTAGTAATGTCAGCATAGTTTGAATGTAAAGCATTGGTGTTATTAATAAGGAATGCTGACAGTTTAAAGCATTATCACTATAGTTTGGGTTTTATTTGACAACTGGAATATTTTTACAGATCAAAGAAATCGACGTGAATAGAGAAAATGACGGCAATGTGATTAATAAGGGAAATTACAGCCATTTCTCATCAAGTGTTCCAAGCAAAAGAAAAATAGATAATACATCACCAGGCCACTCCAATCAAACATGTAAGATAAAGTATTCTAATATCTGTTGTGTAATAGGTATTGAAATAAAATATAATTGTTTTTACTCTACTGTAGCGGAATATCTTACAGCTCAAAGCCGTTTCTCGCAACTCAACCTCCTCTTGTGCATCTGCAGGAGTCAGTTATCTTGAGGCCATGGAGCTCTATATTTCTTGCTCCCATTGTCTAGGAGGTCGCCCTTTTATTATCCGTTCTTGAAGCTTCCATTGCATTAGGAATTCCAGTCATCTGATATCTGGCATCCTCATTACATTAACATAGCATAACTGTTGTCAACATCCTTCTGAGAGTGTTAAAAAAGATGCATGTATCAGAATGTCTCGGCTACCTTCTCTGATACCCTCTACTATCAACTATCTTTCGACCCTAAACCTGTTGCCACCATCTGCGTCTATAAAAATAGGTCCTTCATGAGTCCGCCTTTCTGAAAAAAGCTCTATATAGAAAAATAATTATGATTAATATAAATACAAAAATAAATAGGCTATAATAGGGGTATTCACAATGTTGTTTTAGCCAGCTAAAGTGCTATTTGATAACTTTGGATTGTGAACGCCCCATCTAAAACCATCTGCTATTAGCTAACTGCAGTAGCGATCCAAGCGGATAATTTGTGTAACTTGAAGTTAGTTTGAAACTTAGACCAGTAGTTATAGAATAGACACGCTGGGAAGTCTAGCCTCTGAAGCCAACATCTACTGCCATATCGCCCTATCGTGACGTCATCATCGCATAGAAAACTTTTAGATTGTGTCTATTTCAGATGAAAGTAAATTATTATTCATAAAAAATGGTAAACTCCCGCTGCGCTCCCACTGAAATAGACGCAATCTGCTATGGAAAACAATGTAAACAAACTCTGCAAAAAAGTTTTCTATCCGATGCTGACGTCACGATGGAGCGATATGGCAGTAGATGTTGGCTTCATCGACTTTCAGTATGAATATACAATGGGGCGTGTCTATTCTATAACTGGTCTAAGGTTTGAAAAAGTAAGATTATAAACATTTGGCTGCCGTTTTAAAAGAGATAGCTAGAGCTAGCGGACTCAAACCTGCGCTATCTGCTATCTCGTCTGTTAATTTTTTTTCCTCCACCTACTGTCAAAAGTACTTACTTTACTCCCTGAAACTTGATACTAAAGTGTCACTTTTTCGCTCTCGGTACTAAAAAACAGAAAAACTCCCTAGGGAGTAAAAGTGACTCCATTTAAATAACATGGGAAGCATCTCTATTTTAGAAACGTACATTTGGAATAGGTCAGAAGGTCTAAGCTCAGATGAGGAAGCATATAGAGTAGTCATTAAACCAACTAAATTCAATACCTCAACCAGACATTTGATCGATATAAATAAAATTTATGTTTGTATGCTGAAATTATTATTACAAACTTCATATCACTATACTAAAAAAATGTATATATTTTTTTCTTTTATTCCATGTTATTCAAAATATCAGCCAATGAATATTACTTATTAACTAATCAAATTTGAAACGGGAACTTCATCATAGCTGTAGTTTTGGCTGTCATTGTTGTTACAACTTTAGCCGACAGTTAGTGCTGTCGGAGGAGAACTGTGATTACAAGCCAGCTGTTTCTGTTTACTTTTTAGATTATGTTGTAACACATTGTTTGGTCACATACGTTTTTAAAAATTATTTTATTAGCAGTTTTTATAAAAATGTAGGTGGAGGAAAAATGTTGTGTATATCACGAGTGAAAAATGTTTTTTCTCCCTCAGGAAAATTGTTGCCCTCTGCTTCGCCTCGGGCTTCAAACTTTTCCCTCAGGGAGAAAAAACAGCACTTTTCACTCTAGATATACAAATAACTATTCCGCCACACTGCACAGAAAGCAGCTGTTTTCCAGTCCCTACGTAGATCTGAAAGACATTGTTTGCAGACGACTCTCGTCTGACGTCAAATCCAGCCGCTAACATGGAACTAGGAAAGGTGATCAAAAAACAGCTGATCAAAAAACTTTTCATTATTTGTGTTCATTATTCAATAATTAAAACATTTATAATAATATCATCTTATTGTCATTTGAAAGAATAAAAAAGTATAAACTCAACCTCCCACATAATTGAACATCATCTTTTAGGTTATTTAGACAAATCAGAATAAAAAATAAAAATACTTGGACAATTTCCTGATATTCAGATTACCTCAGATTTGCTAGAGCTATCACGTTCCACTTCTGCTTTCGGAAGTGCTTAGTAAACAACTATTATCATATATATATATATATATATATATTGTTTATTTTTGTGTGTGGCGAAAAATAGCGTTCGCACCACGGGCAAAAATGTTTTTTCGGCTCTCAATCTTTTCTAGTCCTCGGCCTACGGCCTCGGACTTGAAAACTGATTTCGAGCCGGAAAAATCTCATTTTCTGCTCTAGGTGCGAAATATACTATTCTAACGTACCACTATTGCATTGAGTTAACACAGACTTGGCAAATAGCTGGAGTTAGCGAATAGCTCGGCTCGACTTAGCCAGCTAACTCCAACATTGTGAATACCCCTAATGTTTTAAAAATCAAAATAAAGCCATGAAGCTCATTTTGCTGATTCCTTATACTGTTTTTTTTTAATTATTTTTTATATTAATTTTCTATTGAAATACTTGAAATATTTTCTTTTGTAGTAATAAAAATTGAACTTTTAGAATATTTGGAATTTATGTTGCAAAATATGAGCGTGAAACCCTGCTGCCTCCAGACACAACTCATGATTCTCTTATTCAATATGATTGTAATTTGAATTGGTTTGTGAACAGCAGTTATATCAAATCTTGTATTTCAAATTCCAGTGTAGTTGTGTAACATTTTGCTGTTCGTTGTTGAGCTTGAAAAAACTGCTCTAGATGCCATTTCAGGCTTGCGAAAGATTACATTAGCAGTACTTACCCCACAAGAAAAGTTTTAGGTTCAAACCCCACAAAGCACATGGTTGTTTGTGAATGAATTCATATCATTTCATTATCCTTGCACAAGAGAAAAGATTGAGCATCATCCAGCAAAAAGTTGAATTTCGCTCATTGATGAATGTACTCTTTCCACAACATGAATCTCTATTCTAAGTATAATTTTATGTTTCAGTCAAAAATAAGAAAACCTTCGAAGGTGACTTCAAAACGAACAAACCTGTTTTCACGAGGGAAAATGTTGTGAAACAGCCTTTCTCGAAATCCACTAGTCTGTTTGGTAACCCGGAAGTGACTCGGGGAGCATCGCGGTCATGTGAGCCTCCGCCAAAACCAGTGCCAAAGCAACCTGGAGTTTCATGCTTCAGAACTGCTTCAGAAGAACTGGTAAGCTCCCAATTATTAACACTGATACGTTAGAAACTTCAAACTTCACCTGTGAATAAATATTCCAATTATTGATAAATGAAGAAGGATAGCACAGAGAAACAAGAAATTGTGAATGCTACAGTGCGCTGCGCATCTCTGTCAGTAGAGTCGGAAGATATTATGGAAGCAACGGATTACAACAATACATCAACTACTATAGTCAGTTCCACGTTATAATGGCAGCGTTTAATTAGCCGTGGTATTGCTATCATTCAACAAAGCGGATAGCGTTATATCTTTGTCGCTTTGCTCTGTTGCCAGATCGTCTTTTAACAATGTAAAATTAATAATTAACAAAATATTTCATCTTAATTATGAAAATTCATTATGAAATTATTGAAAAATATAATTTCTTGCTTAATAAAATATAATTGATTATTTTAAATCAGAATGAACAGTTAATAATACATTAATAAACCTGTATCAGCTACCATCTATAGAAGGTAAGACAGACAAGACAGAGGATCGGCAACGTTCTTCTCCTATCTTTCTCCACTGCCTCACGTGGACCTCACTATAGATGAAAACACTTACATAGAAATAACTGTCACTAATCAAAATTTCCAACTATTTTATTCCAGGTTCTCCACATAACAGACACAAGGAATAAGCGTCGAATAAGTTCACACATTTTTTATGTCATCTTGAAAAAGTGAAGATGCGTTTTTGGACATTTTAATTGTAGGATCATCAATGGCATGATGAGTACATGCTATTCCATTAGTATTTTACTGGTTTATTAATGTATTTGTATTAAAATGATGTGTGTATTGTATTTTGGAACCATTCAAGACACATTATGTTCTTAATTCTTATATTTTGCTTTTATTTTAGTAAAATATAAATTTGTTCAATAAGACACCATTAAAAGATCCTAATTTTTATCTTAATACTTCAATCTTAATGCTCTGTATTGACATTATTGTATCAAGACATTGATATTATCAATCTTATTCGCATTATTGTCTTCAGCAATATATTTATCGACACAATAGTCTTCAACAAAGTCAAGGGAGATCACAGCGACCTCTTCATTATAGGGTGCTATGTTTTGATAATTTTTAATGATTTTATGTTCATAAAACATTGAAAATTCAGAAATGCCAATATTTTAATATATTTGACTCGATTGGAATGTACTCTGAAATGATCATTAAATTCTCTATAATAATAATAGTGTGGGACCTGGCTGGCTCCGGTTTGGTATCAGAGTTTCCAGAGATCAATCTGTATATTTGAATATTGTCATTATTCTTTGCAGCGGAAGCAAAACCTGAAGAAGAACAATTCCAATAATGGACATATGGATTCACGACACTACAATGCCGGAGAAGAGACTGGATTTCCGAAGAAATCGTTGGGTGGTCGCTCTCGCTCGGTCATGGGTCGCTTTGTCCCTCCTGTTCGAAATGAGAATAGTAAAGAGTCAGTATTGAGCCTACTAAATATAAATTGAAGTGTAACCTGCTTCTCACTACCTTCTACCACTAGTTCCGTTCCTACCTTCTCATTTAAAATAAGCATGAGAATGTACGCTTATGAAAGCTTATGTTTGGTTATTGGCTGAAATGTGCGTATGTTAGCAGCATCAAGAAAAATACTAATATACTATTTCAATATTAGGAAAGATTTATTCCCTTTCCCTGTCATTTTACATAATTTTTGTTTGTTCAGTTGATGCCTGATGTTGACCTCAGCGATGAAAAAGCCGAATTATCCACATTACTAAGTGAGATTCAAGCTATGAAATCAGTTGAAATAATAGGAAAGCATTGTTTTCTATTGCATAGTTTCTACCGCCTTTTATAGTACATAGCTATGATTCCAGTTAAATCTGATCTAAAATTAATCGTTAAATCTTATTAATAATAATAATAATCAATTCTATTTCAACTATATTTTATTCGTCAGTTATAAAATATATGAAATATATTTCCCATGTTTCAATAATAGTGGCTTGAGTAGTCTGACTGGAGGCTTAACTAAAGGAAGCTTCGGAAAAATAGTAGTCAGCACTTTAATTATTGTTTTTCTTTACGTAATGACCGTATCTTTTCATATTATAGTATGAATATATAACCGCTTTGAAAATATTTAGCGATTATTGTTTTATTGAGTGCATCTGATTTCTTTTTTCAGGTTATATGATGAATCAGAGCAGTCGCAGTCAGAGGTTGGTGAAGTGGATGAAAGATTGAAACACATTGAGCCAAAAATGATAGAAATGATCAAGAGTGAGATAATGTACTGTGGATCGCCCATAACATGGGACGACATTGCTGGTCTACATTTTGCTAAAAAAACTATCCAGGTAATTGAAAATTACACCATTCAGTACCACTAAACACTAATTATACTGTATATTTGATCAATAAAAATTATTTATTTAGGTATTAACAGTTTTTCATTTAAATTTTCATTATGTTGGTGCCCTGTTTCATATTTTAAATATTGATGAACTTGAAAATATAGTGATGAATAGCAAACAACTCAAATGCTGTTAATAGAGATTCAAAGTGATTTACAGTTGCCAAATTCAAATGCATTTATTACCTCAAAATAATATACAAAAACAGTAGATAATATTTATAAAAAAATTCACTTGAAAGTACAAAAATAAAATGCTGAATTTCTTGAAATTAATCGGCGTTACCAGCAAAACCTGTTTGGTTTGTGTGCTGGCGACGAGTAACAAAACAGTTCGGAAATTAGAATCGTACATCGCACGGTACTTACTATCTAGATCTATCGCTTCAATTTGGCATTCATATCATGGAGTGAGAAATATTATATAATGTATATTAATGAGTATGATAGCAATAAAACTAAAAAATACAGATTTAAATATGTAGAAGGTGAAATGCATTTATTGATTCAATTCATTGAATTATTCTTTTTATACTTGATTTTTTATATTAAAAGTGATGAAATGTTCAGGTAACAGGAAGCTAAGTTTTACAATTGAGTAATTAGATTGAGTCAATACCTAAATCATG
Organism: Nilaparvata lugens; assembly: GCF_014356525.2. Lineage (NCBI taxonomy): Eukaryota > Metazoa > Arthropoda > Insecta > Hemiptera > Delphacidae > Nilaparvata > Nilaparvata lugens. The sequence goes on along the minus strand of NC_052504.1, from coordinate 66,802,589 downwards.
CTGCAATTTATAGGACATTTAAATATTTTGGCCGGAACGTATTACAATGAAGCCTCACTAATTCAATGCTAAAATGTTAAGTTGACAAAATGTTGATATTGGATTTATTATTATCTTATAAATGAAACTCATAAATATTTGAATTATTGGTAATTTAGTCAAAGTTTCATTGCATTTGATATTGCTGGTGACTGGTCGCTAGTTTTTTTGTTTGACTGGATGCCTTTGTCAAGTTCTATCACTAATAATTGAAATTTATGTGATAAATAATTGCTACTTTAGTCTTTAGAGCAACAATCCAGGAAAATGAATCATATAACTCTTTTAAATAACTCTTTATTTTGGTTTTCAGGAAATTGTTGTTTGGCCTATGCTGAGACCTGATATTTTCACTGGTCTTCGACGACCTCCGAAAGGAATTCTCTTGTTTGGACCGCCTGGCACTGGGAAAACGCTCATCGGTTTGTAAATTTCTGTATTACTCACACTATATAGCTCACACTAGAACCTTTAGGGTCGAAACACACATGACATTTTTTGAGACGATTCGGCACGGCACGATCGGAAAGGAAGCTCACCGATTGGCAGATTGGGTTGGCGTATCGAAAATCAGCCAATTGGAGAGCTTCATGTTCTATGTACTGTCGTGCCGTGCCGACTCATCTGAAGAAACGCCTCGTGTTTTTCGGCTCTTACACTATGCTAATTTTAAACAATTATGCTATCATCTCAATCTCAAGTCACGCCAATTTTTTTCCTCAAAATATAGATCTTTAAGTTGTATACTGTGACTTATAGTGGGCTATTTCCTAATGAGGCGAGTGGTTGGTTCATTTTAACTTCAAGTTTATATCAGTAGTAAACTCATAGATGACCACTAGAAATTAATTTTTCAATGAAGATCTCGCTTTCCATTTCAAACATTATCTTCCATGTGATGGAATTACTACATACTAAAGAGTACTTTTCATTTGTTATAGGTAAATGTATAGCTTCTCAATCCAAATCCACATTCTTCAGTATAAGTGCATCTTCATTGACTTCCAAGTGGATAGGTGATGGAGAAAAAATGGTTCGAGCTTTGTTTGCTGTAGCAAGGTACACTGTAATTTTTATAATAATAATGATAATACAGGAATTCGTCTTTCACTTATTGGTGTTGTGAAATTTATAGTTGTCATGAAGTAATGATAGGATCCTTGTTGACTTTTCGTGAAGATGTTTTTTGGTTGCTATTGAACTAATATTATTCTCCATGTTTTTAATCTGATTAATTAAAAGAAATTACAATTGAGTTTTGATGAGAAGAAATATATTGTATTGGGATTTTGAGAATCATACTCCAGAAACATTAACTTGTTTATTTTATTGAACCCCCTTGAGCTGAGGGTGATTCTGCTCCTGAGTTAGAAAATAGTTTTTATGAATAATAGAAAGCACATGCATTTATATTTTTTAATTTTGTCATGATTTTTTAATAATGGTTCTTGCTCTTGAGTATCAGAGTTATCCAAGACTACTCAGTGGAGGATTATTTATTTATTTATTCTTATAGGCCGATATTCTATCGGCAGAGAGATCCTTTTGGATGTTCTGCCTTGCCGTATTACCCTTAGACCAGTTATAGAATAGTCACGGCCCATTGTATATTTATACTGAAAGTCGATGAAGCCAACATCTACTGCCATATCGCCAAATCGTCACGTCAGCATCGGATAGAAAACTTTTCTGTTTACATTGTTTTCCATAGCAGATTGTGTCTATTAGAATAGAATAGAAAAATGCTTTTATTCTCCATTAAACTATAAATACACAATAAGTAAACACACATTTACGGCTTGATCACACGATCGCCAGCCGGAAAGTCGGAAAACATGAGATTGTGGAAAATACATAAATATGATCCAAGTGTATAGTAAAATACAGAAATTATACGAAATAATGATGAATCAAGTAGTCACACAGTAAGCAATATAATGTATAGTGTAATGATCTAGTCAGTAACGTGAGTGAATATACAATGAGAAAGGTTGAATCCTCAAATTGAAACCAACTCAAAATAAAAAACAAGGCTTGAACTAAAATAAACAGAATGTTGAAGAGAGCAGAAAATAACAATTACAGGTGATACCAAAAATCAAGTAGTGAGTGCCTCGACAAAGAAGCCAATGATAGCTCTACCAATTAAATTCCTGGGTGAGAACATGTCTGTAATTCCAGGCTTCTCTACAGTAAGAGGCTAGTTTCTTCCAATCTTTGCCGTTCATGTACATAGTAAACTCTTCCCTTGATTGTTCAACAACACCAAACCATTTCTTCCTCCATTCCTTCAAACAAGGGCATCGAGCAATGAAATGGAATACATCCTCAGCCTCCTTCAGATTGCACATCGAGCAAATATAGTTCCCATTAGCTACCCAAGGTTTATAGTTCAAATGGATTAGCTCACCCCTTGCCTTGAAAATCCACCTCATAACCCACATTTGGGTGTCCTTTCCAATGTATTTCTTGTCACTCAGCTCAAAATCGAGAGTCCTGTACAACGCATGAAACCGTCCCGCTCGTGCTTCACCTATAAATTTATTTCTGTGAAACATTTGCAGAACAGACAGTATGCTCTGGAAAGACTCCCTCCAACTTATCACGTTCTCCAAAGAAAGATTAATATTCAAGTTTACCCTATCACAAACGACCTTCCACTCCCTGAACCAAAAGCACTTATCTCTTACTACTTGCTGAGCTAAAATTTTTGGTAGTCTTTCATCTTCCATTTTCATGATTAGTGAAATGTAATTAAAATGCAACCTGAGGCAGTATTCAAAGAGAGGAGTTAGTCCTGTTTCGATGAAGAGCATATAATTGGGCGTATTTATGGGTAGAGCAAACACTTTTTTGATGAAGAAGCGCTGCAGTTTTTCAATATTTTCGTACTGTTTACAACCCCATATTTGAGCCCCATAACATAAGACTGTCCTAGCGCATGCCTTAAATAATTTACATTCAGAAGAAAAGTCGACCCCATTACCATTCAGCATTCCTCCCCAAGCCAGATTCAAACCTAATTTTGCTTTAGACAGTTTATCACTCAGATGCTTTTCAAAACTAAGGGTGGGTGTCAGAACTACCCCCAAATATTTATATTCCTTCACGCATTCGATTCTCTCTCCCTTGTAGAACCATTTTTCGTACCTGCTCAATTTTCCTCCGTTTCTGAAAACCATTATTTTTGATTTATTCAGATTGACCTTCAAGTTCCACATTTCGCAATATCGTTCCAGATTATTTATCATATATTGGAGGCCAGTTGGAGAATCCGATAATATGGCAATATCATCCGCATATAGCAACACTCGAATCTTCATACCTGCGATTAACAACCCTCCCCCCAGCTCATCATGCAAGTCATTCATAAAAAGTGAAAAAAGCAACGGACTCAATAAACAACCCTGTCTTAAGCCTGACCTAGTCTCAAAACTTTGAGTCAGCCCCTCAGAGCACCAGACGCCAGCTGAAGTACTCGAATTATCATTTAATGCTTTAATAATATTTAACATTTTAGTTGATAATCCTAAACAACTTAGTTTGTAAAATAATGCTTTCCTATCAATAGAATCGAAAGCCGCTGAGTAATCGACGAAGAAACAATACAATTTACCTCTTTTTTTAGCTAATCTTAGACTCGCGATAGATGTCAATGAAAATATATTATCCATTGTTGAGTAGCCTTTACGGAATCCCGTCTGAAACTCATTTAGAATCTTGTTTTCTTCGACCCACTGATTGAGTCTATTCAATATCAAACCCGCGAAAATCTTAAAAAAAGTTGTAAGAAAACTAATTCCTCTGTAGTTGCTCACTTCATCGCTAGCACCTTTCTTGAACAACGGAAAAATTATGGCGAACTTGAAACTACTTGGTACTCTGCCCAATGTGAAAATCATATTGAATAACTCTAGTAATTTATCTAACATGACGTCTGGAGCATTTTTATAATACTCGAACGGTATTTGATCTTCTCCTGGAGCTTTATTATCTTTAACTGATCTCAATACATTTTTCAGCTCTTCCATAATAAAATCTGAGTCTAAGCGATTATTTACAATGTAATGTTCTGCGCATGAGCGTGGTAGCGCAAATAATTCAGGGTTAAGAAGGTCTCTGAAATAGTTCACCCAATCCTGAGGACTTATAGAGTTATTTACTATTCTAGGTCTTCTTTTTAATTTATTCATAGCCTGCCAAAAGACTTTGGAGTTTGAGGCTGACGAGATAGTGTTCAAAAGAGCTTTCTGATAACTTTGACGCTTTTCTTCACACAATTTTTTGAATTTATTTTTCTCACATATATACATTTCTCTCGCACAATCATTATTGATACGCCTATACAATCTCAAAAGAGATAACACTTTGTTTCGGGCTCTCCAACAATCATTGTCGAACCATTCTTGCTTTCTTTTGAACTTTGTTCGGCCTTGACCGTTACCGAGAGATAGGCCTACTTCTCGAATTATTTCAGTAACAGTTTGGCATGCCAGCTCTACGTCTTCACCTATACACAAGCTATTTATCGACCGTCCTATCTTATCTCTGTACTTTTCTTCGCTTGCTCTATCCCATGACAATTTCGGAAGCAACGGTAAACACTGATAATCCTCAATAACTGTGTTCTCAACATCCAATATAACTTCTATTGGCAAATGATCGGAAAACGGCTGTGAAATCACTCTAAAATCTACAACATACTTGAAATAATCCATGAAAATCGCTGCAATATCATTGACAGAATTCCCCATACCACCTACAAACGTCATTTCCCCCTCCCTGTCCCCATCCATTCTTCCATTCAGTATTATATATCCCAGATCAGAGCACATATCTAAATATTTACGCCCTCTATTGTTGACGATAACGTCCTTGGAATTTCTCACTCTACTCAGCCTATTGATTGCGTGTGGCTCAATGTTGGACTTATCAGAAATTTTTTGTTCCTTACCTATACGTACATTCTTATCACCTACAACTAAAAATACCTCATCCGCATTTTGCAATAAAAAATTCTTAATTTCTAGGAATTCAACATCCCACTTATTACAGTTTATATAAACAGGAAGTATGTTCAAATAATTAGCATTGTCTATTTCAACAAGCACAATATGTTTACCATCTACATTTTTAAATTTTATTTTATTTTTAAAAGTGGAAACCTTTTTGATACCCAACACCATACCCCCACTAGCACGACCATAACGAGAGATCTTCTCTCCATAGCACCATACTAGTTCAAAATCATAAAGATAATCATTAACATAATCTACATCCTCCGCTATTATATGAGTCTCTGAAAATAAAATAATATCATAATCCGTTATGAAATTTAAAAATTCAGAATTTTTAACCTTTTGTTTTAGTCCACATACATTATAATATAGTATTTTTAGAAGATTTCTCTGACTCACAACGATGGACTGCTCGTCACACAGCGGTTGAGTAGTGGGAATTTCCTATACGCCTGACTCCTCCTTTAGACGAGATGCGAAGTTCGCCAGGTCCACACGCAGCATCGACTTCAGCTTGGCTATTCCATCCTCCTTTCCTGACATCAATTTCCAATCCGAAGACCAATAGAATTGAACTCCTTGAATTTTCAGGAAATCGAAACCCAGCCGAACATCGACTTCCGGCACCAACCTTGAAAGTTCTTTTTTCAGAGCCAAAAGTTTACTGCGCTTCACCCGCACCTCACTAGCATAGTCTCTATGAACCACAATATTGGTATTTTTGAGTTTTTTAACATTTCCAAAAATTTTATGAATGTCTTCATCTTTTGGAAAATGTGCAATAACTGTCTCTGTGCCTTTCCCCAGAAAATGTGCACGGTTGACGAAAATTTCTTCACTTATACCCAAGATGTTAGAACAAAAGTTTTTCACTTTAGTCGCACAGTCCACACCTTGTATACTTTGTATTCCTTTAAAAATTAAATTATTCCTTCTTGAGCGGCTTTCTGAATCAATCAGCTTGAGTTCAGTTTTTTCACATACCTTTTCCATCCTAATAAGTTTTCCTTCAGCTGAGAGTTCTCCCTTTCTAAAGCACTCACTTTGTCCGATAGTTCTTTCATATCCTCCTTGGACGCTACGTTGCTTAGCTTACTGTCGAGAATTTCGCTGAACGACACCATCAATTGATTCAATGCCATCTCGCCCACCTTTGCATCCATGGTTTGTTTATTACACTTTTTCAACTCACTGTTCTCACCCGGTGATCCTCTTGGCCGTTTTTTAGTAACAAAATTCGAATTACTCATGAAAAACTTGACTAGACTGGACACAACAGATTAGAATCACTAGCGGAGAGAGAGACGATAAGACAACCGTTCGCCACCGAAGCCAAGCTCCGACTCCGATTGTGTCTATTACAGCGGGAGCTCAGCGGTACCATTTTAATATTAATTACATTTAAAAACAAACAAATAAAAAATGTTGATGATAATATTGAACTGAAAATTTCACATTACAAATTTTACCATGGCAACCATATCAGTGGAGGATTAAATCGGTATGGTAACCCATGTGATACTTTCCTGTGTTTTCTCAAACTTATTAATTTATTATCCTTAGAATATAGTAGTTTCCAATCATTCTAAGGGTACAAACACACTGAAAGCTGAAAGTGGCGTGGCGTTCTAGAGCGGAGCGTGGCCTGGCGTGGTCAGAGCGTTCATGATACATAAAGGAAGCGTCTGAGCGTCAAGGGCCTAGAAAATGGCTATAATTAATTAATGCAGAGAATCGGCATCGCTATTCTTCTATCTTCATCCACTGTCATTATAACGTGAACCTCACTATAGGAGAACAAGTGCATTATTATGTACAAGAGTAGACCACTAGTATGTATAACAAACCAGCTTGTTCCAAAGGTTGATGCCACGCTCCGTTCTGCAAGTAGACGCTTCCAGTGTGTTTTAGCTCATTACTTAACATGATATTGTTCACGACGCTCCTCAACGCCACATCACGCTCCGCTCCGCTTTCAGTGTTTTTGTACCCGAAGATGTTTGTAATACTTTCAATTTAATAGAAGGGTAATAATTGTATGATTGTTTGCAGGGTCCATCAACCATCTGTAGTATTCATTGATGAAATCGATTCCCTATTGAGCAAAAGAAGTGATACTGAACATGAAAGCTCAAGACGAATCAAAACCGAATTCCTTGTTCAACTGGTAAGAGTTTCTTGTTTAGTATTATACAGTTATGCTCAGTTAATTTTCTTGTAAACAGTTTTTACTAGGGATGGGTATCGAAAGACAAAACATCGATGTTTTGAAGTGAAAAACATCGAACAGTAAACATCGATGTTTTTAAACATCGTTTATCGTCCTAAGTTTTTATGGATGATACTATTAGTCCAGTCAATATAGACGTAAAAAAGGGGGTGTGCTTACAATTTATATTGTAGTTCTGATTTTTTAATATATTATTTGGGTACATTAGAGGAGTCCAGAACCAATTTCTTCATGAAAGATTTCCTTGTGCTAGATACAGGATAGCGCAAAAATCTCGTATTTTCGGCTCATTTTCCAGTTTTCAGATTTTCTGAAAAAATGAGATCACTCGGAACTCTCTATCTCCAATGAGTACTTAGTTATTATTTTTCAAAAATGATTGAAGAAAAAATCAATTTTGATGAATTTTAGTTTTTGATCAACAATATCTTCCGATTGTTACAATTTAGATGTATATTTCAAAATCCCTCTAGGCGTATTTTTGTGCTATACAATCTGAGATCACGTATCATAGCTCTATGTCATATAGATTTCCAGGTACACCTGACAACAATGCTCCTTGTATTGTGAAAAACACCTAATTTTCAGCTTCAACCATCATCACCATCTACTTTGTCCTCACATTGATATTTCGCACAATGACATAAGTTCATGGGTAAGAATCACCCGTTAGATGCACTTCATTTCAGTATTTCCTAGTAGAGGCACGGTTAAGGACACCTCAAAAATCAAAATTTCAAATACTTATAATTTACTTTTGACACAATGCTCAGATTTTATCGTACTACACTTCATTCTTCTCGGCTCGCCAAGGCGGTTCAAAATCATGCATCAACAGTCAAATTCGGTCAAAAAATAGAAAATTTATTATTGAGTGTAGGTACTCAAACCCATATTCAATACATAAAAAATGGCCAATTTCTATATTCAAAGCTATGTATCTCGGTAACCCCTTATTATAAAAATTATTACATGATCTTGAAATGTACAATAGAATTTTCTATTTCATCTGCTGTAAGCAATTCATGGAAAATATGTTCTTAAAGTGAGATTTGATTGTTGAAAAAAATCCGGAAATTGTAGATATTTTTCTCATATTAACGGTTTTGGCAGTTCTATGATAGCGAAAAGTGATTCAAGATGGATTTTAGGCAACTGAGCTCGTAGAGGATGAATTTATCTACAATTTGTAATCAATCGTAAGTTTCTATGATTTATCAGACTCGTTTTAGAAACTCTTGATCAACAGTAAAATTACGAAAAAAATGTAAAAACTGAAATCGCCATTTTTAAAATCTTAACTTCCAAATTGTTTTGGAATCGAAAGTATTATTCATTGAAGTGGGTAGAGGGGGACAATTTTCACATTCTCACTAGATTTGGAAATTTTATCAGAAGTATTTCACAAGACATGCAACTTTGAATATAGAAATTGGTCATTTTTTGTGTATTGGAATATGGGCTCAAGTACACTCAACAATAAATTTTCCATTTTTCGACCGAATTTGACTTATACATGATTTTGAACCGTCGTGACGAGCCGAGATGAAATCGTAGTGTATGTAGTACGATGAAATCTGAGCATTGTGTCAAAAGTTATGTGTTTGAAATTTTGATCCTTGAGGTGTCCTTAAGCGCGCCTCTCCACTAGGAAATACTGAAATGAAGTGTATCTTACGGGTGATTCTCATAGAACATAATCTCAAGAACTTATGTCGTAGTGCGAAATTTCAATGTGAGGACAATGTAGTTGGTGATGATGCTTGAAGCTGAAAACTAGGTGTTTTTCACAATACAAGGAGCATTGTTGTCAGGTGTATCTGGGATATGAGATAGAGTGCTCTACCTGATCTCAGATTGTAGAGCAAAAAAAGAGCTTCTAAAGTGACTACAATTTTATCTGGAGCTATTGTTCCAATATTCTAACAGTTACTAACTGGAATCACAGCAATTTTGGACTTGTGGTATTCAAGTAACAGTCTTTCGAATAATTGAAGTCAGGTTGTGACTAGAAAGATACATCAACTCTAGTTCACAAGATTTGTCATCTTCATGGTCTAGTCTGAAACCTCTCGGGATATCCTTGAGGATTCGGTCTTGAAATTTCACCCTAAGCTAATTTAAGCAATCATTGATACTCATATCGTATTCATTCAATACCTGATAGATTTTTTAGGAAATGGAAATGGATTAAGTTTTTTTATATTGATATCTGCACTCCTTACAATACGAGGACCTCTTCTCCAGAGCTAGATTAATTAGTGTTAAACACATGTTGAGGAAATAATTGTAGTAAGAAAAAACTCTTTCTTCCTAAGAAACGAAGAATCCGACCTTTTATTCAATTCTAAATAACTAACTATCTAACCTTGACACGGACCACAGAAGTAATGTAAATCTTCAAGAGTATCCAACAGTCTCACATAAAAATACAGAGAGCCTGATTGAAAAATAAGAATAGCAATCTGCAGGAAATCAAAACTTATGCGAGATCTTTCACAAGAGTGATCTATATTCACGAAAAACACTAAACAGAATACTACACTAAATATGATAAAGATAATGATTATAATTCTGTTACTATTGCTTATTGCTCTCAAGATAATCCTCTTCGAACAAAAAAATATAAAAAAAAAACTTGTATCAAATTAAAAAATTAGAATTGTTTTTACTTTTTAGTTGGGAAAAACATTGGATGACCGATTTCTAGGGAAAACCATCGATAAGTGAAAAACATCGAACAGTAAACATCGATGTATCGATACCCATCCCTAGTTTTTACCATCAATGCATAAATGCCAAAAGCAGAAGCTTATTAAAATTCTTTTGTTTCTTTGCATTTATTAGCAAAATCATTTCCTGCCAAAACGACTTATATTTATTTGTTGTTTAATAATTAATCTTGAAAATCTGGTTCAAAATCAACAATAATTAATAAAAGTGTGAAAATAGTTTCTTGAAGACTCAAGCTGCGTACAGACTTGAGCGCTATGTACTAGCGCATTTTACTTTTTATCAGATTATACTGATTGTATCTGTATTTGTGCAGAAACTGTAAGTTACAGATATACTGTAATCAGCTGATAAAAAGTGAAATGCTCAAGAAATCCTAACCTAACCTAATTTCTGTGATGTGGCTGATGCAAAACATGACTTCGTAAAGACTGATTCAAATAAATTAAAACTTATATTGATTGATTTTTGGAAATCTCAGAAATTAGAAGCAATGTTTAATTATTTTCACAGATGATTTGAAAACATACCTATAGTATGTACATACAAACTCCAATAAATTAAATTCTAGTTGATCTTCAAGACTATAAAATATAATATGAGGCATGGAAGCCAAGGGAGGTATGTGACTTTTTCTTACTTTTAAGAAAATTAAGGTCAAAGTTCACAGAATCCTCCAAATGTAAAGTTTTGTTCAGTAGTGATTTTTCCCCTATTCTTTGGGTTTTTATTAACTTTAAGCTGTAATTTTAAGCAATGATATTGTTGAAATTATCCTATTTTTGAATTTGATACATTTTTAGGCACCACATATCTCCCTTGGCCTCCACAGTAAATCACTTACCTCTCTTGGACTCCAAAAAAAAAACAGTGAATTGAAATGAAAACACAGTTGTTTTTTGAAAATTTAAAAAAGAATGTCCTCTTTATTATTGTACTTAGTGCATAATTATTTAGTGATTACTGTACTTGATCTTTGATTACTTATAAAAATGTCATATTTTGAGATCAAGGAATAAGTATGTTATCATTAAGTTTTCCTTATTTTTTCAAGGATATAATAGCAGTTTGAGATATTGATTTTCATCAAAATATTCATATTTTGAGATCTAAAAATAAGTCAACTATCATAAATTTTTCCTTTTTTTAGTTTATAAATATTTACACAAACTTTTACATTTTACACATTTTTTTCTAGGACGGCGCAACAACTGGTGATGAGGATCGACTGCTTGTGGTCGGCGCCACGAATCGGCCGCAAGAGTTGGACGAGGCCGCCCGTCGCAGGCTCGTCAAGAGGCTCTACATTCCGCTGCCTGATTATGAGGTAGGCTACTGGTAACGCTACCTTACAAAATTCAACCAAAACTTGAAAAACAAGTAGTAGTATTGGGGTTGCAACTAATGAACCATTCGGTCTACAATTTTCAGTTTTCGGTATGATTTCAGTGGGCAGATAAATGAGAATTTTGGTTGATAATGGTTATGTAATTTCGGTTGTTCCGCATATCGGCTGTATTTCCTGAAATTGTAATTCGTTTAAAAATTATTCTACACTGATATTGATTTAAAACATAACTTATGGCTTATATATACGGCTTGGGCGGCTTGGGCCGCTTGGGAAAATATATGTTCACATCCATTAAAAATTTTAATTTTAGAAAATCACTAGTACCCATATAATTTTTTATAAAATACTTATATTTTTTATATAAAAATATAATAATGGTACTAGTGATTTTCTATAATTGAACATTCAAGAAGCCCTATTAATAGTTATTTGTGCAACTAGTGCGCAAAGTGCCACTTTGCTGCACCGAAAGAAACGTTTATGCACGAGCCATAGGCGAGTGCGGAATGATGGTTTCTTGAGTGCAGCAAAGAAACTTTGCGCACATATTGCACATTACATTTTTCCTACAGTTACCATAGAATGTGGAAAATCAGTAATAGGCGATGAACATGGCCTGCAGTGAATTAAATGTCAAGTTAGACATCAATTGAACAACTCAAATATGGAGATACGCTTGCAAGCCAAGGGTAGCTATCAAATACAGGCGACATAGGCCTTCAATGAATTAAATGTCAAGATAGAAATCAATTGAACAACTCAAATATGGAGATACGCTTGCAAGCCAAGGGTAGCTATCAAATACAGGCGACATAGGCCTTCAATGAATTAAATGTCTAGATAGACATCAATTGAACAACTCAAATATGGGGATACGCTTGCAAGCCAAGGGTAGCTATCAAATACAGTGAATGAAGTACATATTATAACCTTGATGTTATGTAGGCCAGTGCTCTCAATGAGACATGCACTGTAGCATATTGAATTCATGAAGATAGGCTCGATTGCCAAAAGTATGGACAATTGATTTTTTAATTGCCAAAAAGGTTGAATGATAGCTACAGAAGATAGATGACAAAGACAGATGATAGATGCGAAGACAAGAATGGAAGCGTCCAACAGTAGGTGAATCCCCCAGTGGAAATGTGAGCAGGAACATGTAGAATTCCAAACGAATAATCCGAATTTCAAGTTGTGGAATTTTTAGATTGATTTCCAAACGGCAGAGATGATGAACTTGAAAGTTTGAGTTTCAAGAGGTGAAGCCAATTGTTAGAAGAATGGCAATAGATGCCACCACAAGTTTGTGATCTTGACAAAGTTTATCAGCATAAATAAGTGAAGAAATCGATGAACAATTGAATCACAATTGAAGAATAGAATAAACGAGTTAATTTGAAGGAATAATTCACTTTTTAAAAACTTCCGTAGATCAGATGAATATGGATGAAAAGTTTAGACCGGGAGCGAAATGCACTCTCCGACTATACTTGATCAAAAGGCAAGGAAACAGCTAATGCACGGCTGAAAAAGGGACATGCCGGATATGTTTGAAACATACGTAAAACGTTTACAAACGTTTGGTGAAAAAGTAGCAAATATCTAGAAAGTAAGATGCCTAAAGGACAAAATAAATTCCAAAAAATTGAATAATAAAAATATTAAAATTGAAACGACAAATAACACGACGAATAATATAGAAAACCAACTTGATTACGGCAGTGCCGTGGAACCTTGACTGTGACGTCACTGGCCAGCACATACGGACAAAATGACGACATGATGTCTACGTAGTAGCGGAACGAGTAACAAGTGGAACCGTTCCAATAAATGCTTTGTCAGATTTTACATAAACTGGGCCCCTTGTGTCATACGGGGGTATGGCACAATAAGAAAAAGTAAGAAATATGTAAAATCTGGCAAGGCAATTGGAAACTGGGCCCCTTGTGAGAACCAGGGGAAAAAACAATGAAACCTGAAAATACGAAATGAACCATAAGAGCAAGGGGATTAACTAGAATCCTCATCAATGGGAAGAGGTGCTAAACTCGAAATAGCTCTCTTAAAAGTGCTGGAGGGAGTGAGAACAGTGACAACTCGAACCTTGTCGTCCTTACCGGGATGAACTTCAGTAATGCGCGCCAGTTTCCAAGTGGACTGCGTGGAACCAGGATCCTTCAAGATGACAACCGTGCCGACCTTCAAATTTTCACAATTGTTTAACCATTTGCCTTTTTTCTGAAGAGTGGTGGAGGAATGGGTCTTTTTTCTGAAGAGTGGTGGAGAAAAAGTACGAGATTTGGGGCCGCCTACACGAATGGAAATAGGACTGGCGCAATCCAAACCACAATTGTAAAAGGGAAAATTAGCCTGAACACGGGCCGCTGGTAAACTACCCATGATTTGCTCAGAACGAAGAGCCGAAAAGCGAAAACACATTATGCAATGCCGCAATACACTCTTGATGGTGCGACGGGTGGAGGGAAACCAAAATCGTTGTCTTACACTGGCCATGGTGGCCTCACACCAGCATGACTTAGACGACGATGGTGAGCAACAATCAATGCACGAGTGAATTTGTGATTGCTAGGCAACAATATTTGATGTTTATAATCAAGGAGCATTTGCATTTTGCAAACGTCCACCAACTCTGAGCAGTGAATCTGAGTGAATGAATGGTGACAAGGCTTCAATAGAGCTATTAGGCAATAGCTCCTGATTTTGACGCAATGCTTTAAGTTAAGCAGAGAAAGCTTCTTCTTGATGGATTTGAAGAACAATTTTCAGCTTCTAAAATTCAGAGATAGCTAATTGACCAAAGCGCGGAGCGACTGAA